>NC_067404.1:11517422-11725492 GCF_016432865.1 Antechinus flavipes
TTAGAGCGCAGGCGCAGCACAGTCGGGCTAGTAACTCACTGCTGCCCCCTGCAGTCTGTAGAGGAAGCTCGATAACATACCCAGCCCCTCCCCCAAAGAAAGACTCCAGTTTTTTCTGTTTTTCTTTGCTAGTTTGTCTTTGATTATTAGACAGAATGAGCAAGAAACTGAAGAGGACTTTAACCCTTGACAGCTTCTATACAGATAGAGAGCAGACTCTAAATCCTGAGGAGACTAAAAACAGACAGTCCCCAGGTGAATCCCCAAAGGAGGAGATCATCTGTTCCTCAGCACAGATGAACCTCATAGAAGTAATTAAAAAGGCTCTCACAAGGGAGCTAGAAGAAAAATGGGAAAAGCAGAGAGAGGCTTGGCAAAAGGAGAGGGAAGCTTGTCAAAAGAGCCTGGAGAAGTCAGTTAAAGAGAGAGTGGATAAAGAAGTAAAATCCTTGAAAAATAGGATTAGTGAACTGGAAACAGAAAATAGCTCTCTAAAAAACAAAATTGGCGAATGGAAAAAAATTCCACAGAACAAAAGAACTCAATGGGACAATTAGAAAAAGATTTTTAAAAAATGAGTGAAGAAAATACTTCACTGAAAATCAGAATTGAACAATTGGAATTGAATGACTCGAGGAGACAAGAAGAATCAGTCAAGCAAATCCAAAAAAATCAAACAATGGAAAAGAATGTGAAATACCTTCTGGGGAAGACAACAGACCTGGAAAACAGATCCAGGAGAGACAATCTGAGAATCATTGGACTCCCAGAAAAGCATGATGAAAAAAAGAGCCTGGACACTATTTTCCAGGAAATTATCAAAGAGAACTGCCCAGAAGTCATAGGAACAGAGATAAAAATAAACATTGAAAGGATTCATCGATCACCCACTGAAAGGGATCCTAAAATCAAAACACAAAGGAATATAGTGGCCAAATGCCAGAACCCTCAGACAAAGGAAAAAATATTGCAAGCGGCTAGAAAAACCCAATTCAAGTATCAAGGAGCCACAATAAAGATCACCCAGGATCTGGCAGCATCCACATTAAAAGATCGAAGGGCCTGGAATATGATATTCTGAAAGGCTAAGGAACTTGGTATGCAACCAAAAATAACTTACCCAGCTAGAATGAGCATCTTTTTCCAGGGAAGAAGATGGACATTCAACGAAGTAAGCGAATTTCATCTATTTCTGATGAAAAATCCAGAACTTAACAAAAAGTTTGATCTACAAATATAGAACTCAAGAGAAATCTAAAAAGGTAAAGATTAATCTTGGGAACTATATTTTGACTATATAGATGTATAAAGAATACATGTATACCTTGTTCTAGAAATTGATGTGGAAAGGACATTGTACCAGAAAAAGGGTAAAGTGGGGGTAGTACATCTCATGAAGAGGCATAGGGAACCTATTATATCTGAGAGAAAGAATGGAGGGGGATGAATATAGTGGGTATCTTACTGCCTTCAGAATTGCCTTTAAGTGAAAAATCTTAAGACATATTCAATCTATGGTGAAACTTCTCCCACCTCATTGAAAAGTGAGAAGGGAAAAGTGAAAAGGGAAGGAATAAGCTAAGAGGAAGGGAATATGGAAACTGGGAGGGAAAGGGGTAAGATAGGGGAGGAACTCTAAGGCGGGGGAAGGGATACTAAAAAGGGAAGGCTGTGAGAAGCAAGTGGTGCTCACAAGCTTAATACTGGAAAGGGGAGAAAGGGGAAAGAAGGGAGAAAAGCATAAACCGGAGTTAACAAGATGGCAAGTAATACAGAATTGGTCACTCTAACCATAAATGTGAATGGGGTAAACTCCCCCATAAAGAGGAAGCGGTTAGCAGAATGGATTAAAAGCCAGAATCCTACAATATGTTGTTTACAGGAAACACACCTGAAGCGGGGAGATACATGCAGGTTAAAGGTAAAAGGTTGGAGCGGCTTCAGGTGAAGTCAAAAAAGCAGGGGTAGCCATCCTGATCTCAGATCAAGCTAAAGCAAAAATTGATCTAATTAAAAAAGATAAGGAAGGGCACTATATCTTGCTAAAGGGTAGCATGGATAATGAAGCACTATCTATATTAAACATATATGCACCAAGTGGTGTAGCATCTAAATTCTTAAAAGAGAAATTAAGAGAGCTGCAAGAAGAAATAGACAGTAAAACTATAATAGTGGGAGATCTTAACCTTGCACTCTCAGAATTAGATAAATCAAACCACAAAATAAATAAGAAAGAAGTCAAAGAGGTAAATAGAATACTAGAAAAGTTAGATATGATAGATCTCTGGAGAAAATGTAATGGAGACAGAAAGGAATACACTTTCTCTTCAGCAGTTCATGGAACCTATACAAAAATTGACCATATATTAGGACATAAAAACTTCAAACTCAAATGCAGTAAGGCAGAAATAGTAAATACATCCTTTTCAGACCACGATGCAATGAAAATTACATTCAACAAAAAAACAGGGGGAAGTAGACCAAAAAATAATTGGAAACTAAAAAATCTCATACTAAAGAATGATTGGGTGAAACAGCAAATCATAGACATAATTAATAACTTCACCCAAGAAAACGATAATAATGAGACATCATACCAAAATGTATGGGATGCAGCCAAAGCGGTAATAAGGGGAAATTTCATATCTCTAGAGGCCTATTTGTATAAAATAGAGAAAGAGAAGGTCAATGAATTGGGTTTGCAACTAAAAATGCTAGAAAAGGAACAAATTAAAAACCCCCAGTCAAACACTAAACTTGAAATTCTAAAAATAAAAGGAGAGATCAATAAAATTGAAAGTAAAAAAACTATTGAATTAATTAATAAAACTAAGAGTTGGTTCTATGAAAAAACCAACAAAATAGACAAACCCTTAGTAAATCTGATTAAAAAAAGGAAAGAGGAAAATCAAATTTTTAGTCTTAAAAATGAAAAGGGAGAACTCGCCACTAACGAAGAGGAAATTAGAGCAATAATGAGAAGTTACTTTGCCCAACTTTATGCCAATAAATTCGACAACTTAAATGAAATAGAAAAATACCTCCAAAAATATAGCTTGCCCAAACAAGAGGCAACTAACAGAGGAAGAAGTAAATATCCTAAACAGTCCCATCTCAGAAAAAGAAATAGAACAAACTATCAATCAATTCCCTAAGAAAAAATCCCCAGGACCAGATGGATTTACATGTGAATTCTACCAAACATTTAAAGGACAATTAACTCCAATGCTAAATAAACTATTTGAAAAAATAGGGATTGAAGGAGTCCTACCAAACTCCTTTTATGACACAGACATGGTACTGATACCTAAACCAGGTAGGCTGAAAACAGAGAAAGAAAATTATAGACCAATCTCCCTAATGAATATTGATGCTAAAATCTTAAATAAAATATTAGCAAAAAGATTACAGAAAATCGTCACCAGGATAATACACTATGACCAAGTAGGATTTATACCAGGAATGCAGGGCTGGTTCAATATTAGGAAAACTATTAGCATAATTGACTATATCAATAACCAAACAAACAAAAACCATATGATCATCTCAATAGATGCAGAAAAAGCATTTGATAAAATCCAACATCCATTCCTAATAAAAACACTTGAGAGCATAGGAATAAATGGACTTTTCCTTAAAATAGTCAGGAGCATATATTTAAAACCATCAGTAAGCATCATATGCAATGGGGAAAAACTGGAACCTTTCCCAGTAAGATCTGGAGTGAAGCAAGGTTGCCCACTATCACCATTATTATTTAATATTGTATTAGAAACACTAGCCTCGGCAATAAGAGTCGAGAAAGATATTAAAGGAATTAGAGTAGGCAATAAGGAAACCAAACTATCACTCTTTGCAGATGATATGATGGTATACCTAGAGAACCCCAGAGATTCTACTAAAAAGCTATTAGAAATAATTCATAATTTTAGCAAAGTAGCTGGCTACAAAATAAATCCCCATAAATCCTCAGCATTTTTATACAGCACCAACAAAACCCAACAGCAAGAGATACAAAGAGAAATTCCATTCAGAATAACTGTTGATACCATAAAATATTTGGGAATCTATCTACCAAAGGAAAGTCAGGAATTATATGAGCAAAATTATAAAAAAGTCTCCACACAAATAAAGTCAGACTTAAATAATTGGAAAAATATTAAGTGCTCTTGGATCGGCTGAGCGAACATAATAAAGATGACAACACTCCCTAAACTAATCTATTTATTTAGTGCTATACCAATCAGACTTCCAAGAAAATATTTTAATGATCTAGAAAAAATAACAACAAAATTCATATGGAACAATAAAAAGTCGAGAATCTCAAGGGAATTAATGAAAAAAAAATCAAATGAAGGTGGCCTAGCTGTTCCTGATCTAAAATTATATTATAAAGCAGCAGTCACCAAAACCATTTGGTATTGGCTAAGAAATAGATTAGTGGATCAGTGGAAAAGGTTAGGTTCACAAGACAGAATAGTCAACTATAGCAATCTAGTGTTTGACAAACGCAAAGCCCCTAACTTCTGGGAAAAACATTATTTGATAAAAACTGCTGGGATAATTGGAAATTAGTATGGCAGAAATTAGGCATGGACCCACACTTAACACCATATACCAAGATAAGATCAAAATGGGTCCATGACCTAGGCATAAAGAACGAGATTATAAATAAATTAGAGGAACATAGAATAGTTTATCTCTCAGACTTGTGGAGGAGAAAGAAATTTGTGACCAAAGATGAACTAGAGACCATTACTGATCACAAAATAGAAAATTTTGATTACATCAAATTAAAAAGCCTTTGTACAAACAAAACTAATGCAAACAAGATTAGAAGGGAAGCAACAAACTGGGAAAACATCTTCACAGTTAAAGGTTCTGATAAAGGCCTCATTTCCAAAATATATAGAGAACTGACTCAAATTTATAAGAAATCAAGCCATTCTCCAATTGATAAATGGTCAAAGGATATGAACAGACAATTTTCAGAGGATGAAATTGAAACTATTACCACTCATATGAAAGAGTGTTCCAAATCATTATTGATCAGAGAAATGCAAATTAAGACAACTCTGAGATACCACTACACACCTGTCAGATTGGCTAAGATGACAGGAAAAAATAATGATGAATGTTGGAGGGGATGCGGGAAAACTGGGACACTAATGCATTGTTGGTGGAGTTGTGAACGAATCCAACCATTCTGGAGAGCAATCTGGAATTATGCCCAAAAAATTATCAAATTGTGCATACCCTTTGATCCAGCAGTGTTTCTATTGGGCTTATATCCCAAAGAAATACTAAAGAAGGGAAAGGGACCTGTATGTGCCAAAATGTTTGTAGCAGCCCTATTTGTAGTGGCTAGAAACTGGAAAATGAATGGATGCCCATCAATTGGAGAATGGCTGGGTAAATTGTGGTATATGAATGTTATGGAATATTATTGTTCTGTAAGAAATGACCAGCAGGATGAATACAGAGAGGACTGGCGAGACTTACATGAACTGATGCTAAGTGAAATGAGCAGAACCAGGAGATCATTATACACTTCGACAACGATATTGTATGAGGACATATTTTGATGGAAGTGGATTTCTTTGACAAAGAGACCTAACTGAGTTTCAATTGATAAATGACGGACAAAAGCAGCTACACCCAAAGAAAGAACACTGGGAAACGAATGTGAACTATCTGCATTTTTGTTTTTCTTCCCGGGTTATTTTTACCTTCTGAATCCAATTCTCCCTGTGCAACAAGAGAACTGTTCAGTTCTGCACACATATATTGTATCTAGGATATACTGCAACATATCCAACATATAAAGGACTGCTTGCCATCTAGGGGAGGGGGTGGAGGGAGGGAGGGGAAAAAATTGGAACAGAAATGAGTGCAAGGGATAATGTTGTAAAAAAAAAATTACCCTGGCATGGATTTTGTCAATATAAAGTAATTATTAAATAAAAATTAAAAAAAAAAAGAAAAGAAAACTGTGTTTGCTCAAGATATGTTTAGTTTTGGTTTTTTAAAGCTCATTTTAGTTTTTAGGGCAAATCTGCTTTTTATTCACTGTGAGAATAAAAATATAAAATAAAAATAATGTCTATATTTATAGAAACTCTAGATTCTATATTAACAGAAAAATTTGCATATATGCAACTTTTCAAAAACTATTGTACACCTATTATTTTCAAGGAACTATGCTTTTATTATTAAATATTATCTCAAAGAGTTGTATAGGTCGACTTTCATTTTATTTTCCTTGAGACACTTTATCACTGCTGAAGAAGCATTCTTTAAAGTTGCTTGCAGTGAAGCAGATTATAGTCACCATTAGGAAAAGTAAAAAATGTTGAGACGTAGAATAACATCATAAAGATATAGAGACTACGAAAAATCCATATGCCTAGTCCAGTATACTGATTAACTCTAGTTTTGTCAATATCTAGTCACAGGACTAACCTGATATATTGGCCTTTTAGAAACAATGTACTGTACTGAACCAAAATTTAAAAATAACATGTTAAAATATGCACTTTTTTTCCTATAATCCATACTTGAAAGTGCATTCAGCTCAGAGGAGAAAAGAAAGTCTTTATAAAAAAAAATCTCACAGCCTAACATCTTTCCCATTTACATTTAAAATGTCCTCTATTTCAACTTTTTAAAAATTCCATATCTATAAATACAGAAATCTTTCAGAAGCTTAGTGAGATTTCACAAAAGTTTCCTTAGTCAGTCTAACTACACTTTTGAAGAAGTCTTAGCAGGTCAATAAATGGGATAAAAGTAGATACTCACAATGGACATGAAATATCTGACTGTACCTAGATTAATTATAAAACAATGGATGTTTTTCCTCACTAAGTATTCCCCAAAAATAATTTGTTCTACTTTTCTTCCTTTTTTATAATTCATATCTATGTCTGTAAATTTCTTCAATCCTCTTAGTTTGTCAGGCAAATGTTTAATACGTGACAGTTAGATAAAACATTACATACATATGTATAAGAATCTCCTTTAAACTCATCTAAAAACAGCTTTTTATTAACATTTGTATGCAAAAAAAAGAAAAGAAAAACCAATAAATAGTTCCCCTCCACCCTCTCTTCCTACACTGCAATGTTTCCCAGATGAAGGTATTCTCTCTTTCTCCAAATTTTCCTTGAGTACTTTGTCTAGTTCTCTCTTAGGCCTCATCATATTTTATGCTTATCTCTATATGTGCTATTTCCCCATAAAGAATATATATGTTCCTTCCAGATAAGGATTATGCACTTTTTCATCTTTGTACCTCCTGTGACTAGTACATAGCAGGCACTTAATATTTATTCAGTTTTTGAAAACATATTTTAATCTAGAAATACATTCATATTAAACAGTATTTTCTTACTTTATTCTGTCTTAAGCATATGGGTATTTTCTCCATTAAACTAAGCATGGAGGTAGACTATAACCAATCTATGCTTCTCATAATGTACTTTTTTTGTCTATATTCTTTCATAAATTTTCCATGGACCATCCATTCAACACATTGGAAAGCTACTTTTTTGATCTTTTAATAGTTCTTATGCAATAAGATAATCTTTATTTTCACTAGTTGAACAATTAATTCTCAGTTACATACCTATTTCTTTAATAATACCCTTTGCATTAGTTCTTGCCTAAAAATAATTGTTGATGTTGTATTATGTCATATATATCCCCACATGTACCCTCTCCTGATTTTGAGTTAACTATCAATTTTGATTCTTCTGGGACCCTATTGTCCTATGATTCATAGTTATATAGCTTCATTGGGAGACTACTGATTCTGTAGAATTGGGCTTCCCTCCCTCCACAAGTAACAGCATGAAAATTGGAAATTTTCACATATCATTAAAAATTAAATATATCAATTATATTAATAATTAATTAATATTAATAGCAATAATTAATATTAATTATTTAATATATTAAATATCACATTAAATATTTTTAACATATATAGATGCTTATATAAAGTCATTTTTTTTCCAGTGTACATTGAAATGTTTGTTGATTAAGTTTGTTGCTTAAGTTCACCAAAAAAAAAGAAACTTATTTTAAACAGATGACTAAGTTTGGAAATAAAAGTAAAAAAAAATAAAAAAAAAGCATGTCTTAAGATAAGGAATACATATATTTATAAAGTTTATTTACTCAAAAAATGAAAAGAGACAAAATAGACTATAATGAGCATTAATAAATTTTTCTTCTCCATTGTTTCCAAAATCCCTTTAGTAATGAATGAAAGAAGGATGATGCCCACAGTCAAGTTTCTGGAGACATGGAAAGGAAATCATGTTACAGAAGCAAGCAGGAAGAATTTAAGCACTTTTTTTTGCCTGTATGATATCTTTAACATGTGAACTATAGCATGGTTATTGCTCCATGATAATAAGAAAAAATACTAAAAAGTTATCACCATCATTGCTAATAAATTCATTACTAATAGTATAATGAAGCCAAGTGCTAATAGCAACAGAGAAGAATTTACAGGGGCTTTCCTTTTTATGACTGGGATTATATTCTAATGCAACCACTGTGAAATGACTTTCTTTCTGTTTTGTCACTCCCCACCTCAAATAATGCATTTGAATATTATCAGAAAGGAAGAGCAATGAAGGGTTATAAATTAGTCGGAAGTGAGTGGCTGGGGGAAAAAAAAAAAACTATTGTTATTAATATTCAGAAATGCAGGATTTTATTCATGGACTTGGGTAGCTGGGGTTGAATTTCACCTCAAAGTGAAGTGCACATGAAAAGATTTATAAAAAGCACTGTTCTACTTGTAGAGTCACCTTTCAGGCTAAGAGCAGTGTGGTCTCTTTGCCCTTTAGGTATGTAGCACAGGTCAAAAGGATTAAGCATTATGGAGTACAGTTGTGGGGAACAAGATAAAAATCTTAAAGTTAAGAAACTTCTGGAATAGAATTGCGATTCTGAATAACAAAAGATTGTTATTCTAATGCTATCGGTCTCAATTTAGAGATGGCAAGTAATGGAATCACTATATATTATATGTCTAATAAAAAGATAAATAAATTCAGTCTTATTTTCATTTAATGTTGGCTTCTTTGAAGAGAAGGACATCGGTAATATTGACTTTAATTGGGGTATTTTTCCCCTTAGGTAGCCAATAACCACAAGGAATTTAAAACTGGCTGTCACCAACTCTTGTTTGATAAAATACTTTTTAAAAAAAAGTAACCCAAATGAAGAAATTTTTTTAAAAATCCAATATTCAAATTGATCTGTGATTAACATAGATTTTTAATTCTCTCCATTGATGTAGATTGTAATCTTTGCCAATCTTGTGTGACTCCTATCTGTATAGTCCCATAAATTAAACATAAGTCCTAGAAGCCCATTTCACTTTTCCCTGACATTCTGAGGTTTGCCATTACAGAAATCTTTCTTTCTTTTACTACCCAGTTCCATGACCAGTCTACCTCTTCTTATCAAATATAGAATTCTATCAAGTCATCTTTCTTTTTTGAAGCTATTCATAATTTATATGCTATAGTTTTCTCACATGGATCTCTTTATTTCCTTCTGTTATGATATTAATTTCCAATTATTCAGTGACTATCATTTTGCTGTTTTAAATCCACACAGCAATAAACAGAATAAAAATATATCTTTTTTGGGGGGAGGGAGGGGAGAGTTGGTCATTAGAGGAGTCTCATACTTCCCTGAAAAGAATGTAGCCAACATTCTTGGTCTAAGATATCATCCATTTGGGTGGTCTGTTGTCATTGTTGGATATGCTTTATAGATTGTCCATCAAAATGCACATCATAAGCTGGACAATAAGTATTTTTCATTCACTTAGTCTTTCCTGTGTGTGTGTGATCAGGTCAAACTTTGTAAAGTGGTTAGCAATCTATTCCAGGAGACTCTGAAGTATTCTGAGACTTGATGCAATTAGCACAAGATCATTCACAAACAGGAGTATTTGGAGTATCTCATCATCCACATTGAAGCCTTTTTAAACTTGGGCTCAATTTAATCTCCTATATTAAAGGGGCAAATACAGTTGGTGAATATACGTCTCCCTGTTTTATACTTTTCCTGAGAGTTAAAATAAAAGACTATCAAGGAAGTTTGAATGATTTTGAAATATGGATCAGAGATACTTTGTTGGAAAAGAGCATTTAAGATGGTCTCTTCTACAACCGAACGAGGATTGGTAGTTATTGATATTCTCTTTCAGTGATGCATTTATATTAATCGGGAATTTTTACATGTTTTTGGTAAATTATCCTATCCCTTGGAAATGAATTCCTCAATACCCTCACAATTGTATCTGTTCTAGCATGGATCTTTTCTCTATTAATTTGGCCCAATTTGACTATTATTTATGTGTTCTTTTTTTAGTGTTATTTCTCTCTCTTCCGTAAAGACATCTAGGATTATGATGCAAGAGTGTGAGTATAAGGAGCTCTGCTGTCCTTGGTTATGGGCAGGAAAAAAAGGTCTGTTATAAAAATTTGTATTCAACTTTTCCATTTTTCATTCTTCATTACCCTCAAAATGACTTTGCTTAGTTTGATCTCTTGTCAAACTTCCTTTAAATTGGTTTTGCTCTCACTGCTTCCATATTCTTTATGAAATGATATTGATCATAACTATCCATCATCCTTCTTTGTAAGATTTTAGAAAAGAGTTTATATTCAAAATGTTATTCTGAATCCATGTTGCTTTAGTAAGTTAGTTTACTGTTTGCTAACTAATATACATTCTGAGTTGTTTTCAGATTCTTATTTCTATTGCTTTTTATTGGTTAAACATATTTAAAATTGTCATAATTCTTGTCAATGTCATTTTCTGGTAAATTGCCCTTTTCATGAGCAATTATTTGTCTAAACAACTCAGAATTTAGTTATTTTAATTTTATTCTTTTTTTTTCATTATTATTCTCTTTTTCTCTGAACTTTGCTTAGAAAAGTTATGATCAGATTATGCATGGACAGACAATCCCACAGACTAGGAGTGTTGGAATCCTTACTAACTGCTAAGTAATTAGAGTTGATCTAATCTTACAAGAAGTTGTTTTGGCCAGAACCTGAAACAAGGTACTAAGTAGAACTAATTAAGACAAGGCTTGTGTTCACACCTTTACTCACTGGAGTCCATAAGTATGATAGCTTCACAAAGTACACTTTCTACACCTCCCTTAAAGCTCATTGGGCCAGAGAGCACTATGGGAGAAAACCCATAATCCCATTCTCTCAGAAGAGGCAGATAAAAGGCCAGCGATGAGGGATCTATGGCAGAATACATTTTTTCCTCTTGGCTGGCTGATCGTGCTGGACTCGAGAGGAACGACTCTGGTGCAGAGAACACTTTGATTTCAGTGGAGCTACGCCAGAAGCCCTCTCTCCGCGGCAAGTTGGTGGCTGGGCTCCCCAGAAGGAGATAAGAGAGACCTTCCATCTCTGTCTTGGTTGGAGGCAGAAGAAAGCAGAGGCAGAGGCTGAAGGACAGAACCTTTGGATTTGGAGACATCCGAAGGGCTCTAAGCCTCTAAACCGGCTGTGCTTTGAGAAGAACAAACTCCAACATTTGAACTCTAACATAGGAGAAAATAGCAATTAGAACATTTTTATGCCTTAATATAAAACCAATGATTTTTTGTGATATAATTTAGTGCTTGTCATATTTAATAGCTACTCTTGCTTTTCTTTAAAAAAGTATTAAGCATGTTTGTAGTCTTTATGGCTTTGATCTCCATCAGTCTTGTTACAATTAATAGCTGGCCTAAATAGAGTGGAGTTTTTAGTCCCTTCTAGTCTCATTTTCTGTCATTCTGAATGGTATGGCAAAAGTGGGGCACAAAAAACACAGCAACATTTTCTATTTTTCTGTCATGAACAAAATTTTTAAATAAAATTATATTTAAAACATGATTTTTAAAATCAAATCTCTATTTTAATTTCTGAAATTCTCTCCTATTCTTACCCAGAATTTAAATATTTTCAAAGGTAAGGTCACTGTTCAAAACACCCATTAGACTCTACTACCTAAGCTTGGCTATGAATTTTACTCCTCATATTACTATTCTGACATCTATCTATCTGCCTATATTCAAATTGTTCACACACACAACTATACACAAATACACATGCATAGAGTTCCAGTAATAAAATCAGATTTTCTTATTTGTTCTTGCATTTCTTGTCAAATATACAAGTGTGTATTAATTAGCAATATTGGGAGGTAATGAATTCATTTATTTCTTTCAAACTAGCTATTAGTCACTTCATTTCTCTATCATAGAAATTTAAAAAAAGGACAATATACTTAATGGCAAGAGCATCTAATAAATGTCTTTTTTTCAAGGAATACAGGGAGGAGTTTCTATAGGCATTTTTCCCCTTCCCCTTTTCCCCCCATGACAGTATCATGGTTTTTGATATTTAATGATAGCATACATAGGATAAGTGGAAATATCTTTTGTGCCGCAGATGGGATTTTAATTATGATGGTTGCATATGTGGATGTAATTTATATCGCGAGTAAGTTCACTTTAGAGATGGCAAGGAATTGTTTGCTGAAGGTACCACTTAAAGAGAGAGGTATGAGGTAAAAGGCAGCTGTCACTATAGGCTCAAAAATAGGAATTGAATGAACCAAATGAAGATTGGGAAGAAACCTCTCAAATATTTCATATCAACTTTAGTAGTACTGCAAGTGGCTGGGGGAGGAGGGTAGGCAGTGAGGGGGAGAAAAGGGAAAATTCACTGAAGCCAGAGAGATTCCAATCCTGGCCATCATCTTTGTGGGGAAAATGAACCAAGCATATCATCCATTTCTTTATATACCACTCAGAGAGCCCCAACTTGCCCTGGGGATCAAGCCTATATCCATTCTACTACTATCTTAGCCATGTAACTGTACCAAGTTGCCTCCTCCCTTAATTCTGAGAAGTGGATAAAATAAGAATCTACTCTCTGTGGGAATGAATTACCTTTGGGGATAAGGAAGGGAAGGGAAGAAGGAAAAGGATTTTGACTAAGCTGAAGAGAAAATTGCGGACAGTGAACTGGAAAGGAGAAAAAAAACAGAAATGAGTGTGTAAAGGGTGTGTTCAGATGGTTTGGGTAAGTCGTTTTATATGTGTGGAGATATGAGAAAGGGTAACAACTAATATTAACACAGGAAAGCAAGTTCAAGGAGAGAGTTTAATGTTAAGAATTATCTACTTCTAAATTTTATTTGAAAAATGGATAACAATCATTGTCACCACATCTGATAATAGATGAACACCCTATATAAACTACTTTGAATTCCAAAGGAAAAAAAGTTATTAATAAACTGACTGAATAAACTTAGTTTTGATTGTGTTCTGAATTTTGTCACAAGAATAGAGACAGAGACAGAGTCAAACAGAAGAAATTACAATGCCATAATTATAACTGTGAATGAAAACTGGATAAATTCACCCATAAAATGGAAATGGATTAGAAACCAGAAGCCAACCATATGTCGTTTAAATACACTTGAAAAAATAAGATGCAACAGAGAGTTAAAATAAGGGGTTAGAACAGTAGCTATTATGCTTCAGTTAAAGTAAAAAAGGCAAACATGGCCATCAAAATTTCATATAAAACAAAAACAAAACCAGGCCTAATTAAAAGGCATTACCTGAGAAACTACATCATAGACAATGAAGTAATATCAACATTCAAAGTATGCTTGAAATGGCACAGCATCCGAATTCTTAAAAGTTAAATAAATTATAAGAGGAAATATTAGTAAAACTAAAATAGTAAAATATTAGTAAAACTAAAAAAACAAAAAAATAAAACCAAGAATCTCAGGTTTTTCCTCTCAAAATTAGATAAATCTAATCATAAAGTAAATAATAATGAAGCCAAAGAGATGAATAAAATCTTTTAAAACTTAGATATAATAGATTTCTGGAAAAAATGAATGAAAATAGAAAAGACTATGCTTTTTTCTCAATTGTACGTTGTGCCTCACAAAAACTGACCATGTATTAGAGCATAAAAACCCCATAATTAAATGCAAAAAAGCACAAATATTAAATACCCACTTTTCAGACCACAATTCAATAAGAATTATATTAAAAAAAGGACAATGTAAATATAAATTAAGAGTGTATTGGAAACTAAATAATCCAATTCTAACAATGAGTAGGTCAGAGAACAAATCATTTTTAATAGTACTACTAATTTGAGGAAATTTTATATTTTAAAATACATGCATTAATAAAAGGGAGAAATAGCAGATCAATGAATTGACCATGCAATTAAAAAAAAAACTAGGAAAGAACAAATGAAAAATTCCCAATAAAAATAACAATCTTAAAAATCAAAAGAGAGCTAATAAAATTGAAAGTAAAAACAAAAACAAAATTAAACTAATAAAACTAGGATCTGGTTTTACAAAAAAAGAATAAAATAGATTTGTTTGATTTTAAAAAAAGATCAAATTGCCAGTGTCAAAAATGAAAAGGGTCAATGTTCTACCAATGAAGAGGAAATTAAATCAATTATTAGAAGTTATTGTGCCAGTAAGACTGAGAATCTAGGTGCAATGGATGAGTTTTTATAAAAATATAAACTGCCAAGATTAACAAAAGAAGAAATAGAATACTTTAATAACTCTAACTTAGAAAAAATATTGAACAATCCAAACACTAGTTCCCTAAGAAAAAATCTCTGGGACTAGAAAAATTTACAAGTGAATTCCACCAAACATTTAAGTAACAAGTAATCTCAATACCATACAAGCTACTGGAAAATATAAAGATGAAGTCCTACCAAATTTTCTTTTATGACATAAATATAGTTTTGATACCTAAACTGGGGAGAATAAAAACAGAGAAAATTATAAACCAGCCTTCTAAAGGAATATCAATGCAAAAATCTTTAAATAAAACACTAGAAAGGAAATTAAAGCAATATATCACAAAGATTTTACACTATGACAAGATGGGATTTATACCAGGAATGCAGATTGCTTTAATATTAGGAAAATTTTCAGCATAGTTGACCATATCAATAACAAAAACAACAGAAATGATATAATTATATCAATAAATACAGGGAAAGTCTTGGACAAAATAAAACAATTGTTCTTATAAAAACACTAGAAAACACAGGAATCAATGGAGTCTTTCTTAAAATGATAAGTAATATCTATCTAAACCCAAGAGTACAGTATTATTTGTAATAAGGAAAAGCTTGAAGCTTTCCAAGTAAAATCAAAGGCAAAACAAAGATGTCCACTATCACCACTATTATTTAACAGTTTGTTGGGATTTTGTTTTGTTCTGTTTTGTTTTTAGAAATTCTAACTATAAGAATAAGACAAGAAAAAGAAGTTAGAATAATTAGAATAGGCAATGAGGAAACAAAATTATCATTCCTTATATATGATATGATGATATTCTTAGTGAACCCTAGAAAATCAATTAAAATCTAATTTAAAAAATTAACAACTTTAGCAAAGTTGCAGGATATAAAATAAACCTCACAAACCAGCAGTACTTCTTTATACTGCCAGCAAAATCTAACAGGAATAGAAAGAAAGAGAAATTTCATTTAAAATAACTTCAGACAATCTGAAATACTTGTCTAACAGCCAAGACAAGTCCAGAGAATATGTGAAAATAATTATAAAACATTTGCAACACAAATAAAGACAGATCTAAACAAGTGAAGAAATGTTAACTGCTTATGAGTAGATTGAACCAATATAATAAAAAATTCAAATTACTCAAAAAATGATTTTATAGACTTAGAAAAAATAATAACAGAATTCATCTGGAAGGGCAAATAGTCAAGAAGATCAAGGGAATTTGTTTTGGGCCAGAACTCTGAACTTGAAACAAAGGATTGAAACAAGGTGCTAAATTAGTGGAATTGATAGAGACAATGATGCTTTAGCATGGTATTTAACAGTTCTCTAGTTCAGTACATGTACTTAGTATTTTCTACAATCCTACAAGATTCACACCTTTAAGAGAGCATATATAAACTAGGAGCCTCAACCAGGATTCAGTCAGGGAGATTCAGAAGCCACAGCTCAAGCTTTCAAAACCAAGACTACAGAATGCCTCTAAGAAAGCTAGAGGGGGAACAGGAAAGGAGACAAGACTTGGAAAGAGACAATAAAGGATTTGGACTTTAATACGTGGCTGCATTTGGGGTGATTATTGACCTGAAACGAAGGCTGCTCCCAGAAGCCCCCCAAGGAACCTCTTCCCAGAGAACATTACATTTTAGAGAACGATATTACAGGAATTAATGGAAAAAAAATTATGAAGGAAAGTAGCCTAGTTATACTTCAAACTTTATTACCAAAGCTGAAGTCATTAAAACATTCTGGTACTAACTAAGAAATAGAGTAGTCAATTAGTGGAATAGATTTAGTACTTGCTTAGAAAACTGGAAAGCATTTTGGCAGGAAGTAGACATATATCAACATCTCATATTTTATATACCACGATAAGGTCAAAATATATACATAATCTAGACATAAATGGTGATATAATAAATAAATTGTGGGAGCATCAAAAGTATACCTATGGATAAGGGGAATATTTATGACCAAAATAAAAGTAGAGACAGTTTTTCAGGAACATCCATGAAAAGATCTCTTGAGAGGATATTTCAGAAGAGTTAATCAGAATGGTCCAGATGAGGACATTTAAGGCAGCAAAGAAGGGCAGCAGAGAAGTGGAACTGTATGGGAAATTGCCACAAAGGATATTTTTATGTGAAAGGAGGCAATACTCTAGGACTTTGAGAAATACTCTGCGTAGGACATTGTGGGCAATAAAGATTGAATAAATTTACTTGGAAAGTATACAATATTATTTGATTAATCTTTTCCTATTAATAAACTTTCTTTAAACATAGTATAAATAGTGAACTTGGAGGTATATAAGTGTTGCCAGTATGCTGGGGTATTCATTTAAGAATTTTTTCCCCAGATTTCTGGATGGGGACTTCAGTTAAGAGGAGTGTGAGTCCTCACACTATTAAACAGATTCCTTTTTACCATAGATATTTCTCTAAGACTCAAAGTATGAACAGAACAGGGTAACTATTAAAATTAAAGAAAAATAAAATTATTTTGTATTCTAGTAACTGTAACAGTGGAGTATTTTATATGGTATTTGTTTTAGGGCCTTGAATTGTCTTGACAGCTTTGTATATGCACATGAACACTGCTAGATTTTATTTCAATTAAAACTTACAGACCTTGTTTAGGTGAAAGCCAAAATAGCTTAAGTTTATACAGTTCATTTGGCCATAGACATTATTATGAGATGCTCATGTAATAATAAGTCTTACTGAAATAAAACCAATGCTTCATTTTCTTTATACAACCCTTTCATTAAAGTTGTCATTAAAATGTAACTTATCTAGAATACCTCAGACTCTGACCATCATAATAAAAAGAAATAAATAAATCTTTCATAAAATGAAATGAATGAGCATATGACAGGGAGAAAACCATTTGTTATTGTAAAACAAGAATCTATCTTCTCTCAGGATTTCCACAAGCTATCTTAGTTTATTTTATAAAAGTTTCTTTTTTATTGTGAATTTAATCACCAAGAAACATAAAACATTTCAATATACAAAGGACAAAAAAGAGGACTATATAAGCAACGATGAGCTGTCACATATAATTTGCTGTTTTCCCCCCAAAAGAATCTATGCGTATATATTTATAAATTTTTAGTTTATTTCTCTTATACATCATTTTCATAATAGACCTCTGATAATGTTTTATTCTAATGTTAAATGTTGCCATGGAAGTGATTTGGGCTTCTGAAAAGCCATGCCATCAGATCACAAGTTCAGCCTAGTTCTAGAAAGGATTTAAACATTGGTTATGGCGATTGTTTGCCATGACCAATTACCAACTTAGCCTCAGAAAGTCTCGTTACTAGACTTGCCACAGTATAGTAGATCTTTATTTATGGCAACTTAATGACTATGGTAGAAAGAGAATTCCTTTATTAATAAAATTGCAACTCCTTTGAGAAATATTTCCAGAATGGAATCTGCTTTTGGTCTACTAGATTCTGGATCATATGTCTATAATTCAGTTCTTTCATGTTATATGCAGTTACATCAGCCTAACTCTAATATCATCATAGCTGTATGAAGGAGGATATATACTCAGAAGTCAGTTCATCTCCTGTCTCAGAGAGTTACTATGCATGAGACCCTGGACAGACCAATAAGCAATCTGATTCTTAGTTTCTTTACTTATAAACTTGATTTAACACATATATTCTATATGAGATGCATCATGGCATAGTGGATAGAGAGCTGGTCTTGGATTCCAAAAGACCTGAGCTCCTCACACCTTTGATAAATACTATGATGGACAGGAAAGAAGTTATTAAAATAAACTACCTCGGTTCAATGGACAAAATCTCCAATGTTGTTTTCATTGCTCCAAGGCTAGTAAGACTATTACTTATGAAATTTATGAATTGCAGAGAAAGTGATGAACTACATTTGACAGAATTTACTTATGAAGAGTTCTATACTAATGAAAACATAGGTTGGGACCCAAATAAACACAGATAAGAATAATATGCTCACATCAACATTATAAAAGGTTTGCATTATATTAAGGTAGATTACATTTCTTAATTACTTAATAGACTTTCCACCTTAACTCATTATAAGCCCTGCTTTAATTATAACTTACATTTTACAGTACTTTTGTCTTAGCAACTCTGGGCAAATATTATACACATTATATAGATTATAACTTATTCAATGAGATTTAAACTAAATATTCTGATTTCAAAGTCACTTTCCCCCAGTTGGTACCTATTCATAGAAATTGATCTTTGCATTTTCTACATGAGCATTTATATCTTAAAAATCAGCAAATGGTATTTATATATAAATTATGTATATAAAAGCAGGACCTCCTTTACTGTTTTGTTGATTATCTAAACTTAAGAATACAATGAAGAAAATGTTAATTATATAGATTAAAAATTAAATATCTGTCGTGTTTTTG
The DNA here is from genome assembly GCF_016432865.1 of Antechinus flavipes. NCBI lineage: Eukaryota > Metazoa > Chordata > Mammalia > Dasyuromorphia > Dasyuridae > Antechinus > Antechinus flavipes. The sequence continues at coordinate 11,536,476 of NC_067404.1, forward strand.
GAGAGCCAGCTGTTATACATTTCCAGCATATCTCTGACTATATGCCATACTGTCCCAACTTAATTGCTACCCACGGCTAGGAATTAATGGCTAGGAATTGTCCATAGTTACAGAAACACAATTCTCTATGGTTCTTCAACAACAAAATCTTCTGTATGATTAACTGTAGTAGTACTTTTTTAAAGTAGTACTTTAACAAAATCTTCTGTATGGTTAACTGTAGTAGTACTTTTTTAAAGTAGTACTTTAACAAAATCTTCTGTATGATTAACTGTAGTAGTACTTTTTTAAAGTAGCACTTTAACAAAATCTTCTGTATGGTTAACTGTAGTAGTACTTTTTTAAAGTAGTACTTTTTTTAAAAGACTTATTCTTCTTATCTCCACCAGGCTGCAATTTCCTGGGTTATTCAGGGTCCTGATCCCTTTACTGATTGGCATTGAAGTTTCGATGTTCTCTGTTTCCAGATTGGGTTGACTCAAATCTTTCTTAAGCAACTTAATGGCTCTCACTGTTGAGGGCTCAGCAAATGAATGCTGAATTTTGTGCAGACATTCAATTCATAATTCTAACCTCTCTTCAAAACATATTGTGCATTCTACGCCTATGACTATTGACTTTGACTACATTCCACATAAGTTTTCTTATCTCCCATTCTCATATATAATGTCCTATATCCTATTTATCTACCTTTGCACATGGTGGTGTCTAGTCTTAGAGTGTTCTTCTTCCTCACTACTATGCTATAAAATACCTAGTTTCCTTTAAAATGGACCCAAGGTACCATTTCCTAGAGAAAATTTTTCCTGATTCCTAGGTGTTGTTAGAGTACCCACAGAAAACAATTTCTAATTTTTTTTTGGTTACATAATTTACCTATATTTTGGGTATGTCTTCTTCTTTGGAGAAAATAACACCTTGACGTCATGGATGATTTAATCTTTGTATTCTCATCACCTTCCATTATGTCTGATAAAATATGCATACTATAAATACCTAATGGATTTAGTTGTTGAATTTATGCTATCGAAAACTGTAAGTCCAGAATGTCATTCCTAAATTCTAGTACTTTAGTCAATTAGTTAGAAAAAACAAAAACAAAAGCAAAACAGTGTTTTCTATTTTTATTTGTTAAGCTATATGTTAAGCTTATTCAGGGTATGGTAGAGTGGAAATATTGTTGATATTGAAGTCAGGAGGAAACTAGGCTTGAATCCCATTTTTGATATTTAACAACTGTGTGATCCTGGCTTGTAGAGGACGGCAGATATTGGGGAACTCTGAGAAAAGTATACCTGAAGCAAAGATTCGTGCAGCAGGGTGTTTACTCAGTCTGATTGATGAGATAATGGTTCTCTAGTTCACACATACTTAGTGTGCTGTAATGATGTAATTGTAATAAGGTATTTAAAGGCTGAGAGAACTGGAAATAGAGACATTCCATCTTTGACCATCCTCCTGGTGTCTCTCCTGCCTACTTCACTCCTCCACTAAGACCAAGGCTGGTCCTGAGATCCTCTAGAGAGCTAGCCCAAACATTACATTTTGGCGCCCTAAACATGGGGCACTGAAAGAAGCACACTACATTTTGAGGCTCTGGACGTAAGGACCTACACTCAGCAGTTCGACTGACGCAACCCTGGAAATAGGGTGAGTACAAAAATAGACAAGCAAGAAACTTTGGTAAGGCCTAAATTAGTCACTTTCGTTTTTCAGCTGAAATGGGGCAAATACTAAGAAAAGAGCCTTCCCCACCCCAAGGGAAGTGTGTAGCATGCATAGTTAGGTTAATAAAGAAGCAAGGTTTGTTGGTAAGTTGGAAGCAGATCACTGGACTCTTAAATATATTAGCATGCATGTCTCCTTGGTTCTCTAAGGAAGAAAAATGGGCCCTCATATACCTCAAAAATATTAAAACAGTTCTTTCAGGAATTCTCCATGTCTTATTTTTGGAATTCCTTACAACCCCACAGGACAAGCCACTGTAGAAAGGATTAATCAGCCCCTGAAGAGATTCACCAAAAATCAGAAAGAGGGAGGAGGAGGAAGGGGTAACTCAGAAAGACATAAATAAAGCAGTGCATGCAATAAATTACTTAAAATTTGATTCCAATGACTTAAGCCCCGCTATGAAGTATTCTTTGGTAAAAAGAGACAGAGAATCACTAAAAGATAGCACCACATCTTCCTTAAGAAGGTCCCTTAAGAATGAGACCATGGTCATGAAAAAGGGTCCTAAAGGATGGGGGGACCCTATAGGGTTCTAATTTGGGGGCCGGGATATGCTTGAATCTCTACAGGAGAAAACTTTCAGCAGTGGATTCGTACCAGACATCTCAAAGTTGGCCATAAACCTGAAGAGGAAAAGAAGGAAGAAGAGGCGACTGTCAAAAAGAAGGAGAAGACGAGGCCCCAAGACAGCTAACAAGATGCAGTCTATACCTTATGGGTTTGAGTTATGTACAGCTGGGACAAATAGCAAAACAACAAAGGTGGGCTATCATGATGGACCCACCATGGCCTAGGATTGTCTCATGGGGGGAATGCATACTGGATGTAATGCTAATAGGCAATGTGTCCTCAATAATCAGTGATGAACTTCACCTTGAGAAATACAGTGGAATCATCCAAAGGTAAAGTACAACTCTGCTGGATTTGCAAATGGGCTTCATTTTGTGCTGGTCATGAAGGAATAGTACCTATTGTGCACAAGTGAAGAGCGTGACTTTACAAATGCCATTTTCGGGTATGGGGTATCATGTGACACACATGCTGGGCATGCAGGGGACACCCTGTCATAGAGACCCCCTCATCCGTGCGGGAGAGCTGCAGCGGTGTGTCTACATAAAGGGGTCCTCAGGTTGGCCCCTCAGGTCTTCATGCTGTGCTGATACTCGCTCCTGTTTTACGCTTGCAGATTGGACATAGTAATCGTGGCATGAGGCTAAAGAGGATTTATGACAGTCTCTCAGTACTTGTTTGGGGACCTTACAAAGGCACTGCCTGGGAAGGTTTATGGAAAGCACAAGCCTCCCTGGGACACATTCTTGTCACTCAAGAATTGGGCCGGCAAGTTGTCACGTGGAGAAACCCAGTGGGCCCTGGTTCTTGGACAAATGGCATGAGAACCAGTTCTATACGAAAGCCTGTCTGGGAGGGAAATATGCATTCCTGTGAGAGACTTTGTAACTGTTACCAAGAAAACATTCAATTTTTACAACGTTACTTGTTGGAATTGTACAGTCAGTGATGGTTTAGAGAATGAAATTGAGAATCAGACTGTATTTGTTGTCACTCAAGCTCATGTCACAGTGCTTCCTGTCAACAGTGAGAAATGCTATCATACTAAAACTGATCGTATGTTCAAAACCATAATAGAAACCAAGGAAACAGACCTGAGTCCCATGAGAAAAAAGAGATGTATCAGCTGTGTCATATGACGTATCACTGTTGGTTTCACTCTTAGCTTCACCCGTCTCTCTTGCAATGTCCATATCTAATGAACAAAACAGGAAAGTACAAGCTAGATAAAGAGAGGAACTAGCCAGGAATGTCTCAGGGGGTTTGCTCGACAGGTTTAGATGGGGGAACAATTGTGTCCGATGATGAAAGACTTAAAGGAAGTGTTAGTAGAAATAGGAGCAGAAGTCGAATTATTAAAACTTCAGGCTGATCTGGGAGAGGGGGTGGAGGGAGGGAGGGGAAAAATCTGAACAGAAGTGAATGCAAGGGATAATGCTGTAAAAAATTATCCTGACATGGGTTCTGTCAATAAAAAGTTATTTAAAAAAATAAAAATAAAATAAAACTTCAGGCTGAATTACAATGTGACTACAGATATACAAAGGATTGTGTAACCCCTTTGCTGTATAATCATCAAGATTACAATTGGGACAGCATCAAGAGCATTTGAATGATTTATTTCTCAGTAACACAATGGAAGATGACATAGAAAGTTTATGTAAACTAGTATCTGACACAGGGAAGGCTTCTCTTGCAGATTTAAATCCAGATAAAATTGCTGAAAAAAAAAAAAAAACCACACACATTGGTTTGATAAGACTTCTTCACGGTGCTTGGAATTAGAATCTTTGCTTGCCCTTTGGCTTGTGGTATTGTTATTACTGTGTTGTCCTGTAATATTAGGATGCTTTGCTAGATCTTTCTCCACGGCCCTTTCAGAGGTTTTATCTCAAGAAAAGACTTCTTATCGAAAAGAAAAAGAGGGAATTACAAGGGTATGAGACTCTGCAGAAAGGGAATACAGAGGCCACCTTGACCTTTGGTGCACAATAAGTTTTCTGCCACATTGCACATACATCCTTGTTCAGCAAGAGCAGCGATGTGTGACTAGGAAAGGGGATGGTCTGAGGGTAACAGTGCAATTGCTCATAAACAGGGATGCCTTGAAGGCCTCTCACCTGTGAGTGAGTCGCTGAAGTGGCTGGGTTGGCTCTCTTTCCATTAGCAGATACCTTGCACACGCAAAACCCATGAGCTTTTTCTCTGAATGATGACTGGGGATTGCCTGTTGTTCATACACTGATCACGCTTGCACGAATGCATGTCAACAAGGCTGTGCTGCATAATAAACTGGAGCTCTTTTCACTCTCTATGAGTCTCCCGCCTCATTCATCTGGCTTCTGAAAACAAAGAGTTCTAATATTCTGAGCTCTCAACCAGGACAGCTGCAACATAAAATATCTGGGCATATACCTGCCAAGGTAAAGTCAGGAACTATAGGAACACAACGGCAAAACACTTTCCTCACAAATAAATTGGAAAAACATCAAGTACTCATGGGTAGACCTAGCAAATATAATAAAAAGGACAATACTACCTAAATTAATCTAATTCTTCAGTACCATACCAATCAAACTCCCAAGAAGTTATTTAACATATCAAGAAAAAATAATAACAAAATTCATCTGGTAGAACATAAGATCAAGAATTTCAAGGGAATTAATGAACAAAAAATGCCAATGAAAGTGGTCTAGCTGTGGCAGATCTAAAACTATATTATAAAGCATCAGTTCATCAAAGCCATTCGGTACTGGCAAAGAAACAGGGTAGTCGATCTGTGAAATAGGTTAGGCTCACAGGGCAAAATAGTCGATTACTATAATAACCTAGTATTTGACAAAGCCCTAAACCCCAGCTTTTAGGATAAAAACTTACTATTTGACAAAAACTGCTGGGAAAATTGGAAACTAATATGGCAGAAACTAGGTACTGACCCACAGCTAATACCCTGTACTAACATAAAGTCGAAATGGGGTCGTGATTTATACATAGAGTGATATTATAGGATCAGTTACTTGGTGTAGTAGAGCACCAGTCCTGAAGTCAGGAGGAGCTAAGTTCAAATTTGGCCTAAGATACTTCACATTGCCTGGGTGTGTGACCCTGGGCAAGTCACTTAACCCTAATTGCTTCAGGAGGAAAAAAGAGTGCTATTAAAAGAAATTAGATGAACAAATGATAGTTTACCTCTCAGATCTGTGGAGACAGGGAAGCACATGTGAGGACTAGATGTAAATGCATAAAAGGGCAGGGGTGCACAGTTCCATTAGCCAATATTAGGAGATTCCTGGACTCTGATTACAAAGTTCCTCCCTAGTTACCTGAGGAAGGCGGCCATAATTGTGAGAGATGGATGATTTTCAGTTAACCGCTTATGATAAGCAATGTCCAAAGAAATACAAAAAAGTCATTTTTACTGTATATAATCTCATTAGACCAAGCCTGAAATCAGAACCAGAAAAAGAGGTTGGGGAGTTTACAGTTGAGCACAAACAGGCCCGTCTCTTAGCAGCAGATGTCCCTCTCCTGAGCCAGAGGAGGACAACCCTGAATGGCCTCCCCCCTCCTCCCTCTTCCCCCGCCCTGCTCCTGTGTGTGTCCAGATTTAAGCTTTTCAAAGGCTCTCCTAACATAAAGTCCAAAATGAAATAAGAAATGAGGAAATGCGGGATCTGAAATCCAAAACAAAGACAAGGGCGACAGCTAGTGGGCAAAAAGCAAAAGGCAATCTGTTACACTCCATCTTCCCTTCACAAAGTTGTGCTACAGGCTTGAGAACAAGGAAACAGGGAGGGGAGGGAAGGAGGATGTCCTGTTATAGAGGAGGATGAGCCCCTTTTCACCCAAGGCAGAGAAGAGGCAGGCAGCACAGCTCCCGTCGGCCACTTAATCTGATCACAGAAATTGGCTTTAGGAGGAGAAAGCAGGGGCCTGAGTGAGACAGTTAACAACCCCACCTACGGCCTGCTGGGAACCCGTCCCAGTAGCTTCATGGTATTTCTCTCAAATGGTGGCTTACTAACTTTGTTCAGATAATCATTCCCAAAGTCAAAACCTAAAACGGTATCAGGGATGATTCATCTCCATTGCAAGTTTCACTAACCAGAGTTTTTACATCCTAAACTATCTATCCCACGGGCCTGCAGAGCACAGGCCGCATCAGATGCACAGTGGTCAGGCTGACATCCTGCTCTAGGGACTGCAAAAAGCTATAGATCACATTTACTTTCATATTCCTTAACAATGCACTTCATAAATACTAAATAATGTAGAGTTTTCAGAGAACTTGTGGTTAGCCAGAAATCAAATAAACTTCCTGGAAGTTCCTTGCCTTGCTCAGCAGGAGAACCTCTGATACAGCATCCCAAGTGACTTTGCCTTAAAACAGCCAGAGACTTGAAAAAGCAAAGCAAATATTCAGTTAACACCATATAACCAGAAGCTATTTCTTTAAAAAACAGAAGCAAGTAAAGTGAAAGGAAGTTCATTTAACCATCAAGGGAGACAGAGAAGGTTGGGGGGGTGGGGAGCTCCAATGAGTGGATTTGTTTTCTCACTTCTAAGGAGCAGCCATACCCAGTGGGAGAAGGGTGAACTAAGCCTTTACCTGACCCAGCCAGTGCAAATAACTGGTAGGCAGTTTTCTATCCCAAATTTCAGATTAACAACCAAAAGTCCCAATCAAAGACCTTCAGAAACCTAAAGGTGAGAGCCTGGAACTCTACAGCCAGAACCAAGCTTTTTCCAAGCCAGATAAGTTCACAAATCATGGGAATGAATCCCAGAACAGGGGCTGAATCCACTTCCCTTGCCTGTCCAACCCTACTTTAGAGACCCTGAGGCAGGTAGGGAGAAGGCCTTGGTAGAGATTCCGTGGTCAGTCTGAGATCCAAGGTGCGTCAAACTCCTGAGACCCTCCCTCTGTAGAGATCTTTCACAGTCCCAACTTGCCGTGCCCTGTCAGGAACCCCAGTCATGTCCAGGTTTCCATTCCCAATAAAATCTACTCACGGGCCACCTCATGGCTGCTGCCTTCCTTTGAATCAATCTGCCAAAGCCCGCTGCTTTGTGTGGCTTTCCACTTCTCCTTCCCCCACACCACATGGTATCTCTCCTAACGCCACCATGTTTCCCAGCCCCCTTCTCTGTATGGCTGACTAGCGTTTAGGGTGCTAAGTCCCTTTCAGGATTAAGCCTGCAGCTAAGGGCATGCCCCAGCCTCATGGGGGAGTTTTCTTTCTCCCGGCAAAGGGCAAGTTCTACTCACGTACTTGACCTTTGCATCATTATTAAAACCGCTTTCAATGCTCTCACATTCAATTTCATACTGCATCCCTCCATTTTGTCTTCAATCTCTTCTCTAAAGAAATCTACCTTGTGGCAGACAATGACCACCATGGATTCTTAACGTGGCCGAACCTCTGCTGTTGGGGTCTGTCATCATCTGGTGTCACATCACCCACATCCTTCCGATCCTCGAACCTCATCATTCGGCGCCTGCCCAACATCCCACTCCACTCTCTGCGCCCAACATCATAACCCACATCAATAGTACTTCCCAATTCTAGGTTTCAATATTACAACAATGAACCAAATAACTTAATTAGCGACCTCACAATTTTCCTAAGTGATAGAACATAATCTATCATAAAAATGGGCAGGAAGCTCATGTTTTTTATTTATAGCCGAGTTTCCTTTTTTTTTCTTGCTGAGGCAATTGGGGTTAAGTGATTTGCCCAGGGCCACACAGCTGGCAAGTATTAAATGTCTGAGACCAAATTTGAATTCAGGATCTCCTCTCTCCAGGGCTGGTGCTCTAGTCACTGTGCCACCTAGCTGACTCAGAACTTACATTTTGGAGGGGGGTAAGATGTCCTTCGCCTCTTGTTATTCTTTGATGGCCTTGTCAGTTTCAATTCTTTAATTTAAGTTTGATTTCTCCAATTAAATTTTATAACTGTGGAAACCAAATGCCCATTTATTTCTCACAGTAAGTCTATGTTTCCCCCTTGAGGACTACATTAACTGAATGCTAGAAATTTGGGGATATTGTTTAATCATTTTCATTTTCCTTTGCAAAACTTATCATTTCTGAGACCCTGGAATCTTTGTTCTCTGACTCAGTCATTATTTCATGTCACTGATAAATCGCCATTTGGGTTTGTAGCTTTTGTTGGCCGTCCCTATACCAATTTCCCTTCTTAATCATCAGGGAATAGAACCAAGAACTCCCCTGACTCACAGATGAATGCAAGAAAGAATTATTTTACATTCTTGCAAGAATGGATGCACATAGCCAGTCCCTGCCCCAAAGGAACTTACTTTCTAGAAGGGGAAAGTAATGGAGGACAACTGGGGGAAAGAACCAAATATTATTTTCAAATCTCAGGCCACAGGACAGCGAGGTGGCACAGTGGACTGAACACCAGCCCTGAAGTCAGGAGGACCTGAGGTCAAATCTGGCCTCAGACACTTAACACTTCCTAGCTGTGTGATCCTGGGCAAATCACTTAACCCCAATTGCCTCAAAAAAGAAAAAAAAAGTCTATTCAAATCTCAGGCCACCATCCCTGATTACAAAAGTCAAGCCCTGCCCTCAAGAAGCTTATATTCTTTTGGGGGAAGATGACCTTCACTCTTGATTATCTCCTGATGTCCTTGTGGGATTCAGGTTTCTAATTTAAGTTTCATTTCTCCAATTTAATTCTCAGAAATGTGGAAATCAAATAAATATCCATCCATTTCTCCCAGGGAATGAAAGGATGTATTAATTATTTTTACATTTGGGTGCAGTCTCTCTTTATGCTAGTGCTTTAGACGTTCTATATGTTGCAAAGAAATGTGTATATTCCTGTTGTCCTATTTAGAAGATGTTGTAAGTCCTTTACCTCCAGTTTCTTTAAACTTTTGTGTTGGAATATTTACAAAGTGTTAAGTCATTAGAATTGATAGAGACAATAATTCTCTAATTTAGCCTTGTTCAGTATCACTGATCTGATCTTACAAGGAGATGTTTTGGGCCAGAACCTGAAACAAGGTACTAAGTAGAACTAATTGATACAATGCTTGTGTTCACACCAGTACTCATTGGAGTTCACAAGTATGGGAGATTCACAAAGCAACTTTGTAACTTTGTGAATTCACACCTCCCTTAGGTGTGCCTCCAGAAGGAGGAGTCAACCTTTGGGAGATGATATATAAGAAGCGGACTCAGTTGGGAGTTCAGCTGAAGAGTGTCAGGACCTTGATGATCACTGACCAACAGATTATGTGTCAGTCAGGAATGTGTGGATAGTTTACCTCTCAGACCTGTGGAAGAGGAACAAATTTATGACCAAAGAAGAACTAGAGATCATTACTGATCACAAAATAGAAAATTTTGATTATATCAAACTGAAAAGTTTTTGTACAAACAAAACTAATGCAGACAAGATTAGAAGGGAAGCAATAAACTGGGAAAATATTTTTACAGTCAAAGGTTCTGATAAAGGACTCATTTCCAAAATATATAGAGAAATGACTAATTTATAAGATGAAGAAATTGAAACTATTTCTAGTCATATGAAAAGATGCTCCAAGTCATTATTAATCACAGAAATGCAAATTAAGACAACTCTGAGATACCACTACACACCTGTCAGACTGGCTAGAATGAGAGGGAAAGATAATGCAGAATGTTGGAGGGGATGTGGGAAAACAGGGACACTAATACATTGTGGTGGAATTGTAAACACATCCAGCCATTCTGGAGAGCAATTTGGAACTATGCTCAAAAAGTTATCAAACTGTGCATACCCTTTGATCCAGCAGTGTTTCTACTGGGCTTATACCCCAAAGAGATACTAAAGAAGGGAAAGGGACCTGTATGTGCCAAAATGTTTGTGGCAGCCCTGTTTGTAGTGGCCAGAAACTGGAAACGAAATAGATGCCCATCAATTGGAGAATGGCTGAATAAATTGCAGTATATGAATATTGTGGAATATTATTGTTTGGGAAGAACTGACCAACAGAATGATTTCAGAAAGGCCTGGAGAGACTTACACAAACTGATGCTGAGTGAAACGAGCAGGACCAGGAGATCATTATATACTTCAACAACAATACTATATGATGATCAATTCTGATGGACCTGGCCATCCTCAGCAATGAGATGAACTAAATCAGTTCCAATGGAGCAATAATGAACTGAACCAGCTACACCCAGTGAAAGAATTCTGGGAGATGACTAAGAACCATTACATTGAATTCCCAATCCCTATATTTTTGACCGCCTCCATTTTGGATTTCCTTCACAGGCTAATTGTACAATATTTCGGAGTCCGATTCCTTTTGTACAGCAAAATAATGGTTTGGTCATGTATACTTATTGTGTATCTAATTTATACTTTAATATATTTAACATCTACTGGTCATCCTGCCATCTAGGGAAGGGAGTGGGGGGAAGGAGGGGAAAAATTGGAACAAAAGGTTTGGCAATTGTCAATGCTGTAAAATTACTCATACATATAACTGGTAAATAAAAAGCTATGAAATTAAAAAAAAAAAAGAATGTGTGTAGGATTATTCCAAGGCCAGAAGACTTTGAAATCACTGACAGATTGTCAGCACAATCACATTCTAAGGTCAGAGGGTCTCAGGATCACTACTGCACCTTCCCTAAAGTCAAAGGAAGAAATATTATTCTGTTCCTATGTCAGAAGACTTTTACAATCATTATAAGATTGTTAGAACAATAGCACTCTAAGTGGGGGAGGGGGTGGACCTTGGAGTCACTGATTCTAAAGCCAGAAGACTTGAATTCTTGACAAATTGTTAGAAAACAAACATTCTAAGGTCAGGGAACCTTGAAATTATTGCTGTATTTACCCTAGGAAGTTTAGGATTTAGGGGTACTCCCTTTCTACTGTGAGTTCCTCTGGGGAGCTTCTCTTTCATATGCTCTTCCAGCTCTTTCATTTTGAGCATTCCTGGTGTCTACAGTATCCCTTCATTTTGCCTGTAACCCATTCCCCTAAATACATCTACATTTTGTCAAAGAGTGTGGCCAGAGTGAAGTCTTCACCTGACCGAACCCCAACTTTAAGTGCCTGCCATCATTTAGTGACAAACCCACACCACAGATTACATCAACAGAAAAGGAAAAAATGAAATGGAAAACCATCAGAAACTAAGTGCATTTGCCAAACACATGTCCATATAGCAGGCTGGAAACATAGACAAGCCTTGCCAAGCATAAGGATGTTCTCAGATCTGTCCGTCCTTCCAAATATCTTGTCTGTCTGTTGGCTTTTTAACTCAACCTCGTGATACTTGTTCTCCCAAATTGATAGATTTCTAGGCATCTCTTTAAAACATTTGTTTCATAAGAGTAATGATTTCCCATTCAGAGACCAACATGTTGGACATAAGGAGCAATTCAAAAGGCCCTATGGGAAGTCTCCTATTCTTTCAAGGTCAGTCAGAAAAGACTGGCTTTGCCAGGAAAGGCAAACACTACGAGGAAGAAAGGTTTTAAATCAGATTCATTTGGTTCTCAATCACAACCAACGCCAACTTCTTGCTCCCTTGTCACCAAATTGATCAGAGAAACTTGAGTTGGAAGGGGCTTCAGAGGCAGTTTAGTCCAAACTCACCCCTGCACAGGAATTTTGGAAAACGTTTCTGCTTGAAATCCTGTTAAGAAGGCAGCCCATGATTTAGGACACTGTCCATCACTTCAGGCTGAAATCTGCTCCTTGTGACCTACACTCACTGCTCCTAGGAATTCTTTCTGAGTGTCAGGCTGAACAAGTATGATCCATCTTAGACCTTTTAACCTTTCAGTTATTTAGAGTATTTCTTGTTGCCCACCAAGTTTTCTCTTCTTAAGGAGAAGGAGCCTTAGTTCTGTCAAGCGATCCTCATTTGGCATGTTCTCCACCATATTTGTAGCCCTTATTTGGACGTATTCCAACTTGTCAGTGCTTCTTGAGGATGACCTCCAGTTGATCACTGAGAGATAGAAATGGCTATCTTGTTTGTCCCTATTCATTTCCTTGTTGTCTCCTCCATTAGACTATGATTCGCTTCAAAGCAGAGACTCTCTTTTGCCATTCTCTGTGTTCCCAGTGCTGAGTTCAGTGCCTGACACACAGTAGGCATTTAACAAATGCTTGTTAACTGAGTCTCATAAACTATGGTGCCTGGAAATGAACACAATAATTCAGGTGTGTTCTGACCAATTCTGGTAAGTTTCAATTGGATTATCACTTCTATGTTCAAAGAGTGATTATCAGGAATTTCTCGTTCCTCTTCTTTGCCAATTTGACTTGTCTGAACAATGACTGTGTGTGTCTAAGGGCAGAATAAAATTTATATTTTAGCATCTTTGGAGGAGGGGAAAATGGAAAGGCATAAATTAGGCCCATATTTATCTACTATTATCAATTTTTGCAGAATAAAAACCTGATTGATTATTGCTTCTTTCAAGATAAAAGCATCCAAAATGTTTGTGGCGGCCCTGTTTGTAGTGGCTAGAAACTGGAAATTGAATGGATGCCCATCAATTGGAGAATGGCTGGGGAAATTGTGGTATATGAATGTTATGGAATATTATTGTTCTGTAAGAATCGACCAGCAGGATGAATACAGAGAGGCTTGGAGAGACTTACATGAACTGATGCTAAGTGAAATGAGCAGAACCAGGAGATCATTATACACTTCGACAACGATATTGTATGAGGATGTATTCTGATGGAAGTGGATTTCTTTGACAAAGAGACCTGAGTTTAAATTGATAAATAATGAACAGAAGCAGCTACACCCAAAGAAAGAACACTGGGAAACGAATGTGAACTATTTGCATTGTTGTTTTTCTTCCCGGGTTATTTTTGCCTTCTGAATCCAATTCTCCCTGTGCAACAACAGAACTGTTCTGCAAACATATATTGCATCTAGGATATACTGCAACATATCTAACATATATAGGACTGCTTGCCATCTAGGGGAGGGGGTGGAGGGAGGGAGGGGAAAAATCAGAACAGAAACAAGTGCAAGGGATAATGTTGTAAAAAAAATTACCCTGGCATGGATTCTGTCAATATACAGTTATTATTAAATAAAATAAAATATTAAAAAAAAAGATAAAGGCATCAAAATTCCTTAAAGGAATTTTCAAGAAGTAGAATTGGCCAAAAGGAAAAGGATTTAAAAAAACTAACAGAAGAAAATAGATCCAGGAGAGATCATCTAACAATTATTAAACTACCTCAAAAACGATTGTCCACAAAAAGAAGCTAGACTACATCCTTCAAGGAATCATCAAGGAAAACTACCCTGATATCCTAGTACCAATTCAGTGTTCCTCTCAGTTCAATGCAAAATTTCAATTTTCCTTTCAGTCATTTTTGAAAATTCTGAGCCAAGTTGAAAAGTGCAATGCTTTTATAATAAATGTTTTAATGCAAAAAGAATTGCCATCTCAGCACCACCTATAAGTCATTTCATGTCAAGAAAATTGATTATGTTCTATACTATTATCTGTCCTGATTCAATTCTAAGCCATCTTATATAATTTCTACCAGCCAGGATAATGTCATTCCTAGACATATTGTCTCTAGGTGTTTTTGTACAATTAGAGCAGATTTGTTTCTATCATTATTTATTTCTGCAAGATCCAGGTAGAAAACATCAATATATTCAAGAGGAAAAGAAAGATTGTTACCAATTCGCATTTCAGATTTTCAATTGCATTGTTCCTATCCCATGATATTAACAGTCCTTAACCATTTATATTGCTTTCCCCCATGTATCAACTGCAGTTCTTTGTTCTAGGCTTTAAAAGGGGGAGGGGGGAGACAGATTGCCTTTCATTCTCCATGTCTTTAAGATCAATAGGATAAGCCATTGGCCCTCTTTATCAATAAATTCATGCTTATCTAATAAACTACTAGTGTTCAGAGATTTGTACCTCACTTGATTTGTTTTTACTTGTAACAAGTAAGTTTAGTGATCTTTATACCACCCATGCAATCTCTCCTGAAGGAAAGTTTTAGCCTATACAATCTATGCCTAGAAATCAAGATCATCACATTGGTACTGTTCTAGTTAGCTTTCTGGAGGTCTTGGGACCAGCCTTCATCTCAGCAGAATAATCACCACGAGAATTGTGATTGGAATAAAGCCCAAAACTTTTAGAATCTCCTTCACAGTCTGTCTCCTTTGCCTGAGGCCCAGCTTGGGCGTTCAGATGGGCCTTGGTCTTAAAAGAGAAATGAAGCGGGACAAGCCAGCCACCAGGATGGTGCGAGATGGAATTTCTCTCTCCCTGTCTTTGTTGGCTCTTATATACTCCATTATAAATACATCATCATAGGTGTCAATCTTGTAGAACTATATTAAGTACTAAGTACATGTAAACTAGAAAATCATTATCTTAATTCCACTGAGTTAACACCTTGTTTCAAGTATACTTCTCCAGAGTTCTGCCCTTTACACAAATTAAGCAAGATTGCACGGCAATCTCATCTGATATGCTATTCAATCATTTCACTTGTGTTTGACTCTGTGATTCCATTGTGGGAAAGGAGTTCTTGGCAAATGTACTGCAGTGGTTTGTTATTTCCTTCTACAGTTCATTTTACAGATGAGGAAACTGAAGCAAATAGGGTTGATGACTTGGCCAAGTTCACACACTCAGTAAGTATCTGAGGTAGGATTTGAACTCACGAAGCTGAGTCTTCCTGATGCCAAGCCCAGCACTCTATGCACTATGGCACCACCTAGCTCCCCCAGTTTTACCTGAAAGGAAGCTGTAAGCTTATAGAACATTTATTATTGTCGAGTCATTCATTCATGTCCAACACTTTGACAACATGGGCAATAACATACCAGTCCCTTCTATCCTCTACTCTCTCTCAAAGACCATCCAAGTCCATGGATTCCATGATACCATCATCCTCTGCCTTCACCTTCTTTTTTCCTTCTGTCTCTCCTGACATCAAGGTGTTTTCTAATGAATCCCCTTGTCTCATTATCTTGTCAAATTATTTCAACTTCAGTGTTTGACTATTCAAAAAACAGCCTGACTTAATTTATTTAGGTATTGACTGATTTCATTTCTTTTTGTCCAAGGGACTCTCAAAGATTTTCTCCAGCACCACAGTTTGATGGTACTCAGCTTTCCTGGTTCTGTCACACTTACAGCCATAGCCTTGGAAAGTCCATGACTTTGATTATGGACTTTTGCTGGCAAGGGAATTTCTGGATTTGAGCATGCTGTCCAGAGTTGCCATAGCTTGCCTTCAAAGGAGCAAGCATCTTTTGACTTCATGGCAACACTTGCCATCGGCAGTGATCTTTTAAACCAAAGATATAAAATCAGACCTTGCTTCCATTTCTTCTCCTTCTATTTAACTGAAAGTGATGGTACCAGTTGCCAAGATCTTAGGTGGATAATAGATAGATAGATAGATAGATAGATAGATAGATAGATAGATAGAGGGGATTGATGGAGAAAGAAAGAGAGATGGAAGGAGGGAGAGAGAAGTAAAAGTTTTAACTTCAAAAGTTTAAAGATTGTTTTTTCATGGAATAAAACAAACATTTTCATAACAGTACAATAAAAAGATGATTGAATATGAAATTGAATCTGCTATATCTAATTTGCTACTCCTTTCAAAATAACAAGAAATTATCATGTATTTTTTCTTCTCTCCCCCATCCAACAACTGGGTACTATTAGCTACAAATCGGTATATACCTATAAATTATGCTATACATATTTTCATTTTTTAGTTTTTCTCCAGACATATATAGTATCTCGCTTCATATGTCCTTTATAATTAATCTGGGTATTTATAAAATTTATTCTTGGAATATTCTTGGAAAGCCATTCTTGGAACAATGTTGCTATCACTACATACAACGCTGTCTTGGTTTTGGCTCATTTAGATCTTCTGTACTTTGTCCTAGTTTTTCATGCTTTTCTAAAATCTGGAGTTCATTGTTATATCACATAGTGTTTCATCACAAGCATACACCACAATTTGTTAACTCATTTGCCATTTGATGAGCATCCCTGAAATTTCCAATTCTTAACCACCATAAAGAATGCTGCAATAAGTTAGCTAGATAGTACAGTGGATAGAGCACCAGTCCTGAAGTTGGGAGGACATGGGTTCATATCTGGCCTCTGACACTTAGCCCTTCCTAGCTGTATGATCCTGGGCAAGCCAGTTAACTCCAATTGCTTCAGCAAAAAAAAAAAAAAAGTATTGCTATAAACATTTTAGAACATGTTTTCCCCTCCATCATGTGAAGCATACTAATGTTCAACCTGGTTACCTGGATTCAAGGAATAATTTAAGTCCTCCTTCTCTAGATCCAGCAAATCTAAACATATTAGTTATTTTAGAAAATATTTTTTAGTAATTTTCATAAGTTGGGAACAGTTTAGCATGTCACCTCTACCCTTATATCATTTTAGCCAATCTGGTAGTTGTAAAATGATATTTCAAGGAAATTTTAATCTGCATTATCTTATCAACGATGATCTAGAGTCTTTTTTACCTATGACTATAAATTGTTTTGTTTTGTTTTGTTTTCTTGAAAAACTGCCCATTCGTTTCATTTATCAATTTTGGGGAAGTGACTTGCATTCTCACAGATTTAATAAAGTTCTTTTTACCATTTGAATCCTCCTCTTATTTTTACTCCCTATTTTTCTTCAAAGCCTCTCCTTTTATCCTATCCCTGCTACTTTGTCTTTTCTTCTTACCCTCTTATTCTTTAACTCAAACTTTTAATTCCCTTTCCTTATCTTTTCCTCTATACTTTCCCAATTTTATTCAATATATGCTTTAAAAGCCTCAATCTCATCCCACCCCCCAGTTTTGTTTTTGTTTTTTTGCCTTGGTGAAGCAATTGGGGTTAAGTGACTCGTTGAGGGTCACATAACTAGTAGGTGTTAAGTGTCTAAGGCTGGATTTGAATTTGGGTCCTCCCAACTCTAGGGCTGCTGCTTTATCCACTGTACCATCTCTCTGTCCCAAGTTCAGAAGACTTCTAGACCTCTTCAGATGGAGATGCTGTTTCTTCTTCAGCCCAGATGAGCATAACGCCAGTATTGCCAGCCTTCCACCCCTCACCTCTATCCTCTGTATTAGTTCTTCCTTTCATGTCCTATTTTTATGAGGTAATTGCTGTTTTTTTACCTTCTACTACCCAGTTTTATTCTGTAGAATCACTCCATCACATTCAAGTCAGTCACAATCTTTCAAACTACCTTAGTAATGATAACAGTTTTAAGAATACTATCAGTAATAATAATCAGTAATTATTATTATTAACAACATATTCATATATCATAAGTGAACAGTTTGCTCTTAATCAGTGCCTTATAAATAGTCTTGAATACTTTCCCTGTATTTCTTTTCACACTTCAGGCAGGAAGCCAGCTTTCAAACTCCCCTTTTTCAACTTCTCAAGAGCCTTCTTCATTTCTTTTCACTCTCTGCCATCAGAGTGATACCATCTGCATATCTGAGACTGGCTTTGTTGATATTTCTCCTGGCAATTTTAATTTCAACTTTTGAGTCCTACAGCCTGGCATTTCACATTTAAAAAACTTTGCATACAGATTAAATAAATAAGGTGGCTATGTGCAACCTTGCAGAATTCCTTTTCCAATCTTAAATCAATTGTTCCTTGTTCAAATCTAACTATTGCCTCTTGGCCCTCATAAGGGTCCCCCAGGAGACCAGATGATCTGATATTCCTAGCTGTTTGAGGACTCGCCACATTTTGTTGTGATCCATACAGTCAAAGGCTTTAGTTTAATCAGTGAACCAGAAGTAGTTTTTTTTTTTTTTTCCCTCCTGGAACTCCCTTGCTTTCTCTTTAATCCATTTATTCTCTAGTTGCTCTGAGTCTTTGAAAATCATCTAGCTCTTCTGATAATTCTCAACGCACATGTTGCTAAAGCCTAACCTGAAGAATCTTAAGCATAGGTTTATGTGAAATGCTATCTCTAATTTTCTTGAAGAGATCTCTTGACTTTCCCATTCTATTGTTTTCTTGTCTCTGCATTTCTCATTGAAGAAATCCTTATTTTTTCTTCATATTCTCTGGAATTCTGAATTCAGCCAGTTATATCTTTGTCTTTCTACTTTCCCTTTCCTTCTTTCCTCAGCTATTTGTAGAGCCTATAAGACAATCATCATCTTCTCTTGCTCTTTTTTTCCTGTGGAAAGTTTGTTCCAGTTGCTGCTACTGCTGCCTAGTTCTTCAGGCATATAATAATAATCCTATAGAAGAGTTCTCTGTGTTGCAGAATTCCTGATGAGTAAAGAGGATGAGAAATGGAAATCCTTGCGCAAAATGAAATTTTCAAGCCTACTTATAATGTAAAGCAGGTTTCATCTGATTTTTTGTCTATCACTTATGAAGATTTTATACATCTTTAAGCAACTTTGTCTTAATAAGCTCTACTAATAAAGATTAATTTTGCCTTAAGGGTTGAGTGCAAAATATCTTTAGAAAAGGATATTTATTATGTTAATTTGGAATATAAGTGAACTATCACATATTCAATATCTATGTGACATTGCAGAATGTATTTTTCTTGATTTCTAGTGATATATTTAAAGAGAAAGAGGAAAAAAAGATATTGAGTAAAATTTTAAAGGTCTGATAAACTTTATTGTGACCAGGCTAATTTAATTGATTGTATTTTTTTTTTTTGGCTTATAAAAATTTAATCTCCTCTGTAAGTACTTTTTGACTAAGGAAAGGTTATAATTAGACATTTTGTGATGATCAGGAATTTAATTTGTTACAATATTTTGGGAATTTATGTTACTAATACCAATTTAATAAATTCCAGTTTTAAAGATTTACTTTTGCTTTAAGGTTAAAGAGAGAATCAGTCATTTTAGACATTCCCAACTAATTTACTTCCTAAAAGTTTAGTGATTATTCTTTTTAACACCAGGATAAATTTTAAGCTGCTTTTAAGAAAGGGAACCATTTTCAGGAAGAAATGCCTTTTTTTTAGGAAGAATGTTTAAATTAAAAAATTCTTGTAGAAATCTTTTTGTGTTTTTTTTAGAAGGCATACTAAATTTTCTTTCGTAAGTTAATTTAATGTAATGATAACTTGATATTATAATGATTATATCTAAAACATTGTGCTTAGTGAGATTTCAGGACCCTGAATATTCTTTTTGAGGTTTCATTTTTAAGTTTACTATGTCCGTGGACCATCCTTAAATGGGTACATTCAGACAAAAAGTTATCAGGAGCTCAATGGAAGCACCATCTGAGGTCTAAGGCTAATGAATATCTGCCCCTGGGAATACCATAGAGAGATTATGTAGAAAAGGCTAAGGTGGACTCTTTTTATTCCATTTCCCCCATACAAGAATTTTGTTCACCTAGTTCCATAAGCTCGGCAACTTCTAGTGATGTTGGCTTGAGGAGCAGTTTTGGTGCTGACATAACTGTGTCCCTGCCTATAGCTCTTAGACAATTTCTGTCATCTGGGTAGATAAAAAGTGGAAATTTGCAATTGCAATACTAAATTATTAGTCAGAATTCTTAGTTGTTAGAATGATTCCAAGACAGCTAAATTACTTTAACAAGCTGTAGGTGGGAAAGATTTTGTTGTTTTGATCTAAAATTTGTTGTCACTCCATAGGCTAAGCAAGACTTCAATTAGTGCTTGAATTTAGAATATGTATAGGATTCAATTCCTGAAGCATCTCATGCTTTCAGAATGATATAAATATAATTAGGCAAACAAACTTGTGAAAGCAAAGATGCAGATCTATTAAGTTGTGAGGTTGACGTTAGGAAGTCTTCTGTTTCTGTTTTAAGGACTAGGATTTCAATATGGATAATTATGTTGGTATAAAACCACCTATTTAGCATGAGTACTAGGTATATCAAGATAAGTTCTAAATTTGGGGGGGATGAATCTTTTATTGTTATCAATGTAAGATTAGACTCAAAACTTATTATTTAGGATATGTGATCCTTGAAAACTGAAGCTGTGATTATTGAAACTTGCTGTTTTAAGACATTATGGAAGTGTTAACTGATGTTACACTGAATCAGACACTAGATATTATCCTCAAGGAACGCTATTGAGTAAATGATCCATGGTGCCGGCAAACCTAGGGAGTTTTTACATTCATGAATTGTAAGTAGAGTTCTCATGGGAAAGGTTGGGGGAATGATTTCACATAAAGCTGAAGTAGGATTCTCCTGACTCAATTTCCTAATATATATATGGGAACACTTCCCCTTATGTCTCTATTTTTTATAGTGAATGTTTATAACTAAGTCATTTTATAAGTCCAACACTAGCTCTACTAAATGATAGATTAATACTGGACCATCTCCAAGTTATTATAATTTGAGGTAAGTATGAACATCTTACAATTTTAACCTATACTAATATAACTAATATAACAAGGGAATGTGATTTTTTCTCATTAAATGAAAAAGTAAATTTTGAAAAAAAGCAACAGGACTAGACTATTTTGTTCTAAGAATTATATACAGATTGATAATTTTATAGGGCAGAAGAACAGGCCCTAAAAAAGCTTCCAAAGGAAAAAAAACCCCACTACATAGACAGATTTATTCATGAATTGTATCAAACATTATGACAGGTACAGGATTTAGGTAAGGATAGAAACAGCAAATGACATGAAAAATCTGGCACTATCCTTTATGCACATTCTCTCCCCTGTAATGCCGGAGAAACTGAGCAAGATAGAGATTAGAGAACAATTTAATAGTTTATTAAATGGAGAGATTTTCTGGGACCAAATGATCCATGTTTGGTCCCAGGGATAAACGAGACTATTGTCTCAAAGAATCCAGCCCTGATGGACAGCAAGATTTTTTAATAGGATAACAAGAATAATGACATAATGGAGGAGGGACCTGGATGGGGATAACCTAATGAGGGGAGGCACATAGGATGACACAATGGAGGAAGGTACTGGAGAGGCTCCTGAGATTCTAATGATGTCTAAAATGGATAGACCTTTAATCCTTGTCAAACATTAAAAAGGAATGATCATAGCCTAAATATATAAAACCTTTATCTCATCAAACATTGAGGGAAAGGTTATGACCTGAGGAAGAGTAACTAAATAGGACAATTGGAGAAACTGGGTCAGGACATTAAAAGGGAACTGTGGCATAACATCCCCTAATCTGTGCTGTTCCAACTTCAGCTCTTTCCCTTTCCCCTGCCCCTCCAGGCTAAGGGAGTGTTTAGTTAGTGGCATGTCTCTGTTAAGAGGGGTCTTGATGTTAATGTTTAACATGTTTAAGTTTTCTTAGATATCTTGATGATATGTAAATCTCCCTTCTCAGAACTAGTCCATTGTGAGCTCTCTAACTGATCAGATCTGTACCGGATTTAATGTAACTATGCAATTATAGGAATTATGGGAAACATTTTAAAGCTTTTTAATTTTCAAAATATATGCATAGTTTTCAACATTCACCCTTGCAAAACTCTGTGTTTCAATCTTTTTTCTTCCTTCCTTCCCCCACTCCCTACTCTAAATGGCAAGTAATCCAATATACATTAAACATATGCAATTCTTATATACATGTTGCTACACTTACCATGCTGCACAAGAGAAATCAGATCAAAAAGGGAAAAGATGAGTAAGAAAACAAAATGCAAGCAAACCACAATAAAAAGGTGAAAATGGTATATTGTGAGGCACACTCAGTCCCCACAGTCCTCTCTCTGGCTGTAGATGGTTCTCTACTTCACAAGTCTATTGGAACTGGCCTGAATCATCTCACTGTTGAAAGAGCCCCATCCATCAGAATTGATCATTGTATAATCTTGCTGTTGCCATGTACAATGATCTCCTGGTTCTGCTCACTTCCTTCAGCATCAGTTCATGTAAGTTTCTCCAGACCTCTCTAAAATCCTCCTGCTGATTGTTTCTTATTATGTTATCCCTAACATCCATATACCACAACTTATTCAGCCATTCTCCAACTGATGGTCAACCACTTGGTTTCCAATTCCTTGCCACCACAAAAAGGGCTATTAAATAGGCATCATACGTGGCAGATAATTAGGGCCTTGATTGCATTAATATCCTCCAAATACAGCATATGTGGGAGTGGAAGGAGCTGGTACCTGTCTCCAACTGTGCAGTAGAATGGATATAGCTGGAAAATGGAGCTGTTCCCCCAACTCCACCTCAAACACACACACACACACACATACACACACACACACACACACAAAAAAAAAAAAATGGGGCAAGATTCTATCTAAGAATCCCAGCCAAGTTCAGTACAGTCTGCAATGTTTGAATCATTCTGGCACATAGCATGGTAGAACTTTCCTGGAAGAGATACCCATAAACTGACTCAAACTCACCCAATACAATCCAATAGACATTTATTAAGCACCTACCGTGTGATATTCTCTGCTGGGCCAGGCAAACATAAAAATAGAAGTGTCTCTCCCTTCAAAATGTTTGCATTCATCTGGAGGTTGAGATATATAGTCAGATAAGGATAATTATAGAAAGAAGAGAAGATGAAGTAGAGGGAGAGTGAAGGGACAGGGAATGAGAGGAGAGGAGTAAAGGAAGAGGGAGAGAAAGAAAAAGAGCAAAGGGGAGAGTAGTGCAGGTGAGAACTTAAATACCAAACTAAAGAATCTTTTTTTTTTTTTTAATCTTAGAGGCAATAGGGAGCCATTGAAGCTTCTTGAGCAAAGACATTTTTTAGTCAAAACTTCACTTTAGGAAGATTATTCTGATACTGTGAGTGGGGAATTGGAACAGGAAGGGGCCAAAATCCAGGAATAAATTTTAGTTTGGACAGTGTAGGACATGGTTGGACAAATTTGAGGAGGTAGAAATATAGAGTAAGGAGAAGGAAAATGGTGGTATTGTAATGCTGGGGAAACTGAGCAAGATAGATATTAGAGAACAATTTAATAGTTTATTAAATAGAGAGATTTATTGGGACCAAATGAATTCAAGATTTGGCCTCAGGGCTGAATGAGACTATCATCTCAAAGAATCCAGCACAGACTGTAGGATACAAGATGCTTTTATAGGGTAACAAGAACAATGACAAAATGGAGGAGGTACCTGGATGGGGATGACCTAATTGGGGGAGGCACCTAGGAAGACATAATGGGAGGTACTGGAGAGGCTCCTGATATTCTAATGATGTCTAAAATGGATAAAGATCTTTATCCTATCAAACATTAAGAGAGAATGGTTATAACCTGAGGCAGAGTAACCAAATAGGACAATTAGGGAAACTGGGTCAGGACATTAAAAGAGAACTATGGTACAACAGTATAAGCACCATTAATATATAGTTACACTCATACTGAGTTTCCAGGCACACATCATAATTAAAATATTCTAAAATAGAGGCTGATTCCACTATTAATTTTGGACTGACCATTTGAAAGGCTTTCAGGGGCTCAAATTAGTCACCTAAATCCATTCTTTTAGATGCTTAGGATACACTTGACATCTATCAAATTCCTTTAGCAAGAATGGTCAATGGAGCTAGAGTTAGAAAATCCACAGTTCAAAACCAACATCATATACTGACTAGCCATGTGACCCTGGGCAAATCACTTAATCTCAATCTGCCTCAGTTTCTTTATCTTGGATGTGGAAACTTTGTAAACCTAAAAGCATTATATAGATGTTAGCCATGTTACTATTATTATTGTTGTTGTTATTAAAGAATTCAGTACTCCAGGTATAGTCCATTTGCAGCATGTCTGTTTTCCTTACAAATATTGGTAATAAGCTCACATAGCAAAAAAGTTTTTCTTTTATACAAGTGACAAACATACTACAACTCTGTGGGGGGAGCAAAGACAAAGTGAAAGATATGGGATGTGGGAAGGAGATTATATGGTGTTAAAAATTAGTTCCAATTTATCAATGTTATTTTAGCAAGTTAAAAAATCACACAAGTCAGTTTTCACTTACTGCAAATCATGCCTACATAATCACAAACTGCTATAGGGCTCTCCTACCTGGGAGAGCTAGGTAGGGATCCAAATCTGGGGACCAGGCAGCTGCTGTCTAGTTTGTTACACTTTCTCAGTTAATGAAGAACAGACATGGAACGACCTTCCAAATCACATGATTCTGCTAGGCCTAAGTCTTTGATAAAGGAACACTGCCCTTTCAAAGCATATCACCAAAGGAAGGAAAAGTCTTTAGGAGGCAGACAAGATACTGAATGATCATTATCGTCACAGGATTTAATTTTTTTTTCCTTTATTATGTGGAAGATTTCTGTTCTACTAGCAGTATTTTTTAAATTTGTCATTTTAGAAAGAAGAACTAGGACTTCGGCCAAGATGGTGGAGAGGAGGCACACATCTGCTTAGGCTCCATGTTTTCTTTCAGAATTTGATTCATGACAAGCCTCGGAATTAGTACTTGACTGAAAAAACCCCCACAAATAATTACAAAGAGAAGACATCCTTGAAATTCGCCAAGAAAGTTTGTCTTCTTTGATTCTTCTCTGACAAAATGAGCAAAAAATTTAAACGGACCTTAACCACTGATACCTTCTCTATGGATAGAGAGCAGACTTTAAACCCCGAGGATACTAAAAACAGACTGTCTCCAGATGAATCCCCAAAGGGGAATATGATCTGGTCCTCAACATCGATGACTCTCATAGAAGAAATTAAAAAGACCCTCACAAGAGAGCTAGAAGAAAAATGGGAAAAGGAAAGGGAAACTTGGCAAGAGAGTCTGGATAAGTCATCCCACTCATTTAAAGACAGAGTGGATAAAGAAATCAAATCCTTGAAAAATAAAATTAGTGAACTGGAAAAAGAAAATAGCTCTCTAAAAAATAAAATTGGCTAAATGGAAAAAAATTCCATAGAACAAAACAACTTACTTAAAAACTTAATTGGACAATTAGAAAAAGATATTTAAAAAGTGAGGAAAGAAAAGAATGAAACAATGGGGAAAAATGTCAAATACCTTCTTGGGAAAACAACAGACTTGGAAAATAGATCTAGGAGAGACAATCTGAGAATTATTAGACTCCCTGAAAAATATGATGAAAAAAAGAGCCTAGACACTATTTTCCAGGAAATTATCAAAGAGAACTGCCCAGAAGTCATAGAAACAGAGGGTAAAATAGACATTGAAAGAATTCATCGATCACCTACTGAAAGGGATCCTAAAATCAAAACACCAAGAAATATAGTGGCCAAATGCCAAAACCCTCAGATGAAGGAAAAAATACTGCAAGCAGCTAGAAAAAAATCAATTCAAATATAGAGGAGCCATAATAAGGATTACCCAGGATCTAGCAGTGTCCACATTAAAGGATCGAAGGGCCTGGAATATGACATTCCAAAAGGCTAAGGAACTAGGTATGGAAACAAAAACAACTTACCCAGCCAAAATGAGCATTTTTACAGGGAAGAAGATGGACATTCAATGAAATAAGCAAATTTCACCTATTTTTGATGAAAAAATCAGAACTTAACAAAAAGTTTGATCTACAAATACAGAACTCAAGAGAAATCTAAAAAGGTAAAAAGAAATGTTGTGAACTATATTTCTGCTATAAAGATATATAAAGAATACATGTATATCTTGTTCTAGAAACTAGAGGTGGAAAGGAAATTGTACCAGAAAAAGGGTAAAATACTACATCTGACGAAGAGGCAAAGAAGATCTATTATATCTGAGAGAAAGAATGGAGGGGGATGAATATAATGTGTATCTTATTGCCATCAGAATTGGCTTAAACAGAAAAATTTTAGACATATTCAATTTATGGTGAAACTACTCCCACCTCATTGAAAAGTGGGAAGGGAAAAGTGAAAAGGGAAGGAATAAGCTAAACGGAAGGGAATACAGAAATTGTGAGGAAAAGGAGTAAGATGGGGAGGAACTCTAAAGTGTGGGGAGGGATACTAAAAAGGGAGGGCTGTGAGAAGCAAGTGGTGCTCACAAGTTTAATACTGGGGAGGGGGGTAAGAGGGAAGGAAGGGAGAAAAGCATAAACAGGGGTTAAGAAGATGGCAAGTAATACAGAATTGGTCATTTTAACCATAAATGTGAACAGGGTAAACTCCCCCATAAAGAGGAAGCAGTTAGCAGAATGGATTAAAAGCCAGAATCCTACAATATGTTGTTTACAGGAAACACACCTGAAGCAGGGAGATACATGCAGAGTAAAGGTAAAAGGTTGGAGCAGAATCTACTATGCTTCAGGTGAAGTAAAAAAAGCAGAGGTAGCCATCCTGATCTCAGATCAAGCTAAAGCAAAAATTGATCTAATTAAAAGAGATAAGGAAGGGCACTATATGTTGCTAAAGGGTAGCATAGATAATGAAGCAATATCAATATTAAACATATATGCACCAAGTGGTGTAGCATCTAACTTCCTAAAGGAGAAGTTAAGAGAGTTACAAGAAGAAATAGACAGCAAAATATAATAGTGGGAGAACTCAACCTTGCACTCTTAGAATTAGATAAATCAAACCACAAAACAAGAAAGAAACTAAAGAGGTAAATAGAACATTAGAAAAATTATGTATGATAGATCTTTGGAGAAAACTGAATGGAGACAGAAAGGAGTATACTTTCTTCTCAGTAGTGCATGGAACCTATATAAAAATTGACCATACATAAGGATATAAAGATCTCAAAATTAAATGCAGGAAAGCAGAAATAGTAAATGCATCCTTTTCAGATCACAATACAATGAAAATTACATTCAATAAAAAGCCAGGGGAAAATAGACCAAAAAATAATTGGAAACTAAATAATCTCATCATAAAGAATGATTGGGTGAAACAGCAAATTATAGACACAATTAATAATTTCACTCAAGATAATGACAATGATGAGACATCATACCAAAATTTATGGGATGCAGCCAAAGTGGTAATAAGGGGAAATTTTATATCCTTAGAGGCTTACTTGCATAAAATAGAGAAAGAGAAGATCAATGAATTGGGCTTGCAACTTAAAAAGCTAGAAAAAGACCAAATTAAAAACCCCCAATCAATTACTAAACTTGAAATTCTAAAATTAAAAGGAGATATTAATAATATTGAAAGTAGATAAACTATTGAACTAATAAATAAAACTAAGAGCTGGTTTTATGAAAAAACCAATAAAATTGATAAACCTTTGGTAAATCTGATTAGAAAAAGGAGAGAGGAAAATCAAATTAGTAGTCTTAAAAATGAAAAGGGAGAACTTTCCACCAATGAAGAGGAAATTAAAGAAATAATAAGGGTAACCCCTTTGCCCAACTTTATGCCAATAAATTTGATAACCTAAGCAAAACCGATGACTACCTCCAAAAATATAGGCTTCCCAGATTATCAGAGGAGGAAGTAAATTGCTTAAGTAGTCCCATTTCAGAAAAAGAAATAGAACAAGCTATTAATCAACTCCCTAAAAAAAATCCCCAGGACCAGATGGATTTACATGTGAATTCTACCAAACATTCAAAGAACAATTAGCCCCAATGTTTTATAAACTATTTGAAAAAATAGGGAATGAAGGAGTCCTACTAAATTCCTTTTATGATACAGACATGGTACTGATACCTAAACCAGGTAAGTTGAAAACAGAGGAAGAAAATTATAGACCTCTCTCCCTAATGAATATTGATACCAGAATCTTAAATAAGATATTAGCAAAAAGACTACAGAAAATCATCCCCAGGATAATACACCACGATCAAGTAGGATTTATACCAGGAATGCAGGTTCAATATTAGGAAAACTATTAATATAATTGGCCATATTAATAACCAAATTAACAAAAACCATATGATCATATCAGTAGATGCAGAAAAAGCATTTGATAAAATCCAACATCCATAAAAACACTTGAGAGGATAGGAATAAATGGACTTTTCCTTAAAATAGTCAGGTGCATATATTTAAAACCATCAGTAAGCATCATATGAAATGGGGAAAAACTGGAACCTTTCCCAGTAAAATCTGAAGTGAAGCAAGGTTGCCCACTATCACCATTATTATTCAATATTGTATTAGAAATGCTAGCTTTGGCAATAAGAGTCGAGAAAGAGATTAAAGGAATTAGAGTAGGTAATGAGGAAACCAAACTATCATTCTTTGCAGATGATATGATGGTATACTTAGAGAACCCCAACTGACAACTTTAGCAAAGTGGCAGGATACAAAATAAATCCCCATAAATCCTCAGCATTTTTATATATCACCAACAAAATCCAAACAGCAAGAGATACAAAGAGAAATTCTATTCAAAATAACTGTTGATAGCATAAAATATTTGGGAATCTATCTACCAAAGGAAAGTCAGGAATTATATGAGCAAAATTACAAAATACTTTTCACACAAATAAAGTCAGATTTAAATAATTGGAAAAATATTAAGTGCTCTTGGATAGGCCGAGCGAATATAATAAAGATGACAATACTCCCTAAACTAATCTATTTATTTAGTACTATACCAATGAGACTCCCAAGAAAATATTTTAATGATTTAGAAAAAATAACAACAAAATTCATATGGAAGAACAAAAGGTTGAGAATCTCAAGGGAATTAATGAAAAAAAAAATCAAATGAAGGTGGCCTAGCTGTACCTGATCTAAAACTATATTATAAAGCAGCAGTCACCAAAACTATTTGGTATTCGCTAAGAAATAGATTAGTGGATCAGTGGAATAGGTTAGGTTCACAAGACAAAATAGTCAACTATAGCAATCTAGTGTTTGACAAACCCAAACATCCTAACTTTTGGGATAAGAATTCATAATTTGACAAAAACTGCTGGGAATAGTGGAAATTAGTATGGCAGAAATTAGGCATGGACACACACTTAACACCGTATACCAAGATAAAATCAAAATGGGCCCATGATTTAGGCATAAAGAACGAAATTATAAATAAATTAGAGGAACATAAGATAGTTTGGGGTCCTGGGGTTTCATCAATGAAGACAGCTCCCTTTACGGAAATTCCCTCCATCCAATGTCTACAATTTATGCCTTCAGGGAGTTCTCTGGGGCATAAAGAGGTTAAGTTCAGGGAAATACAGATAGCATGTATCAGGGGGAAGTCTTTCTGGTGCCAAGACTGGCATTAGAACTGCTATGGCTGCCACTTCTCAAGGAGGATCTTGCAGTCTTAGCTGCTGATTGATATTCTGCATACAATTCTGCTTTGTCTTATATTGAGAGTATGAGGCAAGGATTTTTTTTTCTCCTTTTTCTAAATGCAATTTTCAGGTAGAAGGAAATGGAATGCTAATTTAAATAAATGATGAACATCAGGCATGTCATTATCTTGTCATTTATCCCAGGAGGCCACAAAAATATCCTTTAGTTCAACAAAGTAGATTTATGAAGTCTAAATTAAATATTTGTTTATTTTGCTGACCTTCCTTTTCTATTCATCATAGCTCTCCCTCCAAGGGGCTGGGTTACACAACATCATATCACTCCG
Organism: Antechinus flavipes; assembly: GCF_016432865.1. Lineage (NCBI taxonomy): Eukaryota > Metazoa > Chordata > Mammalia > Dasyuromorphia > Dasyuridae > Antechinus > Antechinus flavipes. The sequence continues at coordinate 11,566,277 of NC_067404.1, forward strand.
GGCAGTGGGGGGCTTAGTTGAGGTCTCACACTTCAGGAGGACAGAAGTGAGGCAGTAGACAGATTCCTATTACGGCTGCATTGTACTCTCAGTCAGAGGGTCAATCACTCAGAATGGAAATGGAAGAGGAATGGATGTTTTCATGGCTGTCCCAGCATAGTATGCTGAGGAGATTTAATCCATCAAACACTTAAAGTTGTCTTTTCAACCTATCTTACTTTTCAGGTAGGGGAACTGAAACCCATAGAAGTTAAGTAAGTCACTTGTCACTATTTGGTGGCACAGATATAACTGGAACTCAGGTACCCAGAGCCTTCCTTCAGTGCCTTTCCCACTATCCCTGTGCCTTTCTCCCTCATCTTGGCAGATGAGGAAACCCAAGTTAGAAAGAGGAAATTATGGCGGATCAGAATTAAGAGCCCAGTAAGCTTTTTTTTTTTTTTTTTTTTTTTTTCCTTGAGGCATTGGGGTTAAATGACTTTCTCAGAGTCACACAGCTAGAAAGTGTTAAATGTCCGATTTCAGATCTGAACTCAGGTCCTCCTAACTTCAGGGCTGGTGATCTATCCACTGCGCTACCTGGCTGCCCCATCAGTATATAACACAAAAAATATATGGGAAATACAGCTACCATTGCAGATTAGAGGACAAGCTTAGATCGAAAGCTTCAAGAGTATAAATTTTGACATCTCACTTTCTGACAATGATATCTTGTCCCCTACATCTTACTTAGAATAAAACTTTTCTTTGGGACAGCTAGAAGTTCAAATTCAGCCTCAGCCCTTAGCTGTGTGACCTTAAGCAAGTCATTTCAAGCTGACTGCCTCTAAAAATAAACAAGCAACAAAAAACTAAACCTGTTCTTAGCCTTCCTGTGACCTCTGGTATCTAAGCCCAGCCCTCCTTTCTCAAATCAATTTTGCCATCTCTGGCTTCACTCCTATACACAGACCCTAATCCCATCATCTTTTGCTTTGGTGTTTCACTAGCTACTACTTAACATCTAGCTCCCTTGACCTCTTAGTCTTCCTGAATTGCTGCTTTTTATTCTTAGTGTTGTGCTACAGTTCCCTTTTAATGTGCTGACCCTAATGGTTACTCTGCCTCAGGTTATAACCATTCCCTCTTAAAGTCTGATAGGATAAAGGTCTTATATCTTCAGGCTATAATCATTCCTTCTTAAGGTTTGATGGGATAAAGGTCTATACATTTTAGACATCATTAGAATATTAGGAGCCTCTCCTGTACCTCCCTCCATTATGTCATCCTAGTTGCCTGCCCCCATTAAGACCAGCCAGATGATTTCAGGAAGGCTTGGAGAGACTTACATGAACTGATGCTGAGTGAAATGAGCAAGACCAGGAGATCATTATATACTTCAGCAACAATACTATATGATGATCAATTCTGATGGATGTGGCCATTTTCAACAATGGGATGAACTAAATCAGTTCCATTTGTTCAAGAATGAATAGAACCAGCTACACCCAGCAAAAGACCTCTGGGAAATGAGTGTGAACCACTACATAGCATTTCCAATCCCTCTGTTTTTGTCCACCTGCATTTTTTATTTTCTTCACAGGTTTAAGTGTACCTTCTTTCAAAGTATGATTCTTCTTGAGCAGCAAAATAACTGTATGGATATGTATACATATATTGTATTTAACATATATTTTAACATATTTAACACATATTGATCTACCTGCCATCTAAGGGAGAGGGTGGAAGAAAGGAGGGGAAAAATTGGAATAAAAGGTTTTGCAATTGTCAATGCTGAAAAATATATCTTTTGCATATATCTTGTAAATACAAAGCTATAATAAAAAATAGTCAGTAGCATCTATTTAAAACTATCAGTAATGGGTATAAATTGGAACCGTTCCCAATAAGATCAGGGGTGAAACAAGGTTGCCCACAATCACCATTACTATCCAATATTGTATTGGAAATGCTAGCTTTGGCCATAAGAGTTCAGGAAGAGATTAAAGGAATTGAAGTAGGTAATGAGGAAACCAAATTATCGCTCTTTGCAAATGATATGATGGTATACTTAGAGAAGCCCAGAGATTCTACTAAAAAGCTGTTAGAAATAATCCATGCCATCTCCAGCAATGAGATGAACCAAATCAGTTCTAATAGAGCAGTAATAAATTGAACCAGCTACACCCAGCGAAAGAACTCTGGGAGATGACTATGAACCATTACATAGAATTCCCAATCCCTATATTTTTGTCCTCCTGCATTTTTGATTTCCTTCACAGACTAATTGTACACTATTTCAAAGTCCGATTCTTTTTGTACAGCAAAATAACTGTTTGGACATGTACACATATATTGTATTTAATTTATACTTTAATATATTTAACATGTATTGGTCAATCTGCCATCTGGGGGAGGAGATGGGGGTAAGGAGGGGAAAAATTGGAACAAAAGGTTTGGCAATTGTCAATGCTGTAAAATTACCCATGCATATAATTTGTAAATAAAAAGTTATAATAAAAAAATTAAAAAAAAGAAAGAATCCACAACTTTTCCAGAGTTGCAGGAAACAAAATAAATCCACATAAATCATCAGCATTCTTATATATCACTAACAAAATCCAACAGTTAGAGATACAAAGAGAAATTCCATTTAGAGTAACTGTCGATAGTATAGAATAGTTGGGAATCTATCTGCCAAGGGAAAGTCAGGAACTATATGAGCAAAACTACAAAACATTTCTGTTATGGGCCAGAACTTGAAACAAGGTACTAAGTGGAATTGAGGAGACAATGGTTAAATCTAATTTAGCATTGATTTAATCCTACAACAAATAATGGTTTCCTAGTGATATAATGATTGGTTTATACTCAGTGTAGAGCATATAAGCTAGGAGCCTTATCCAGGATTGATTCAGAGACAAGGGCACTAGAAGCTCTCGGAGGCTGAGACAAATTCATTCCATCATCCACCTTTGTGGTGACTAGAGGCTGAAGCATGAACTTTTGGATTCAGAGAGATTCTTTGATGATGGGGAACATTTTTGTATCACTGTGGCCTAATAGGAACTTCACAAATATATGTTGACTAATAAAAACCTCTGGGGTTCATATTTTGGGGAACAGCCAGCAGTGACCCCTAAATCTTTTTCTTATATGATAATCACTCTTTCTCTTCTAAATAATTTTTAAGAAATAGGCTTAGCAGCAATTGAGATTCTATTATTTATACTTCAGTGCCCAGAAATATCCATTAGACCCTATTTCTGGCCACTATCCTACTTGCAAATTAATAACAAAACATTTGATTAAAAAGAGAAAAAAACCATTTAAATTGTTAGCACTTTCTTCAAAGTTTAAATTTATATCCTTGTATTTCCCTTTAGATTTATTTCCTCAAAAGGTTGAGTAAACATAGTAGAATTACCTCTGCCCAGATGAGGATTCCATGCAATGGTATTCCTTTCCCAGGGATATGAGTTTTATCTCAAATATGAGAAACAGCATGTTTAACAGGCAGGGGTTCCTACTTAACACTCATTGATTTTATGACTTGTGGAATTGTACTGTGCTCTTTGGGTTTCAACAGAACAGCTTATAAAATCAGGATAACGGTCCCAAGCCTTTTCTTAATCCTGGACAATTGTTCAATGATTACATTGAGTTCCTTTTTTCCCCACAAAGCTCAAAGTATGCAAAGAGCCTTTTTTGGCTCTCCTAGTTACAGCTCTAAGTTAGTAGGAGATTTTCTTTTCCTTTCTTTTCTAATTTTTTTTTTAAAAGCATTTATTCGAGCCTATTACCTGGCAGGCACTAGATTCCAGGGATAAAAATACAAGGAATGAAACAATCCCTACAAGTACATTAATAAATAGAATAAATGTACAAATGAATACAAGGTAGTTAGTGAACTATACCTCCCACATTAATAGATATAGATATAAATATATAGTGGTTTGGAAAAATCAGGAAAGGCTTCATATAGAAAGTGAAAATGGAGTTATCTTGAAGGAAGATTCAGATTCTAATGGGCTGAGGTGAGGAGGTTGAGTATCTTAGTTAAAATATTTATCTTTAATAAAACCAAATTTATTAGATTCTCTTGGAGTCAGTTAAAGGATAGCATAGGAACTTCAGTCTTTTAACTAAATATCCTGTGATCAGTCTTTGTTTTTAAAGGGTCTAGAAAACCAATGTTACTACTTGTATATAATACATCAGACACAAAATTCCAAATTCAAAGGTTAGCTTTGTTTTAGTCTGGGGAGAAGGCCATGTGGCAGAGGGGCAAGAGCTCTAGATTCTTAATCTGGATTGACTGCTAATTAATAAAGTGATTTTAGAAAGTTTTTGATTTTTCTAGATCTTGTTTTTCTCGGCTATAAAATGAATAGTCGGTGGAGTTTTCCATTAAAAGGAAACTTTGTCACTCTTGCTTCCTTCAAGATTCCAAAGTAATCACCTATGGACAAAAACAGAACCAGGAAGCTCATTCATCCATCAACAAATACTTATTACAGTCTACTATATGGCTAACCCTTGCTGCCTGTTTGGGGCTTCTAGGTGCTAAGAGAGTGTCTGGAGGATGCAGAAGCCATTCATAACTATCTTAATAACTATTAAGATAGCCCTTTTTGTTGTCAACACCTCCACTTCAATTGTCCAGATAACTTTGTGAGAGTAGGGGTCATTCTGAGCAATCTGAACTCTTTCCCTTTTATATTCCTGCTATTCAGTTACTACCTGCTGAGGGGGGAATCCCCTTTCCTCTCATCCCCCTCATCTCAGCCTCTATTGCTTTCATATTCTATTGATCCTATGGTTGGCCAGATCAATAAAGCACGTGTGGAATCCCTCCCCTCTTTGTCCCACCATTGCTTTTTTTATTTCTAGAGGTTCTTCAGCTGCTCTCATGATTTTATTTATCCTCTCTTTGCAGATGACTCATAGACTTACAGATCCAACCCAAGTCTCTCCCACATCACTAACTGCCTAGTGAACATTTCAAACTAAGTTTCTAGGAGACATCTCAAACTCAACATGTCCAAAATAGAATTTAATTTTAATTTTTTTTTGCAAATCTATTCCTTTCAAACGTTACTGTTTCAGGCAAAGTCAACCATACATATTCACAATCTCCATCTGAACACAATGATTTTAGAAAGGCCTGGGAAGATTTACATGAACTGAAGCTGAATGATACTAGCAGAACCAGAAATACATTGTACACAATAACAGCAAGAATATATGATGATCAGTTATGAAAAGCTTGGTTCTTCCAGTAATCCAAAGCAAATCCAATAGATTTTGGACAGAAAATGCCATCTGCATCCAGAAAAAGAATTAAGGAGACTGAATGTAGATCAACGCATGCTATATTCACTTTTTAATTTTTTTCCCCCCTCCCATAGTTTTTCCCCTTTGTCCTGATTTTCCTCTTCCAACATGATTCATAAAGCAATGTGCATCAAAATAAAGCATTGCCTGTTCATATTGTTATGTACTGAAAAATATGGCTCTTATAATACTTAGTGATTTGTATCACTACCCAATACATCTTTGATCAGACTTTTATGAGATACTTTTCTAATTCTAATTCTAGCTACATTGACTTTATTTGTGCCAAATTGTTTCAATTATATATAGTTGATCTTCCTATATTCACCTCAATCCCGTGTTAAGTTAAAAAGTCTCCTCCAATTATACTTGTGCACACACATACATGGATGGGTTTTTTAAAAAATGGATTTTGGGGGAACATTTACATTATTTGAAAAGTCATTTTTTTCCTTGAAATTAAATATAATAAGACTGTTGAAGAGACAAATGAATGTGTGTTTCTAGACTGAGAGATGGAGGTTTTTTCTGCCCTCACAAGTACTTCCAGACCATAGAAAAAACACACTTTGGCAGAGCTCTTACCTGGCAGCAAAAATCTGGCAATGTTTAGAGTACCCACAGAGTTGAGTGACTGTGGACTCTGTGTGTGCATGCACACATGCATATGTGCAGATGAGAAAATCCATTCAGATTCACAAAGGATTACACCTTCCTTCCTCTCCTCTGCCCTTCTCTGTAACTGAAATAATCTTTCATCAGCTTCTTGGGACAGATACTTGGCCTTCAGCTGTTCTGCTCCGTCCACTGGCAAAATGTTGTACAGACATTACTGGACACTGTCAGAGCACTGAATTTAATGCTTTTGCTTAATTGCTTTCTTGTAAAGTAAGTTTCAATCTACATATTTGCAAAAATAACTGTGATATAAAATTAAAAGGCATCAATAAATCTTATTTTTTAAAAAAATGAATTAAGTTCCATCTGTGTACTGTATTTTATTTATATTTACAAATTTGAGACCTGTATTTCTGGACACAATTTGGCCAAATTAATATTCAATGTCCACAATCTGTTTAGGAATATCCAATCTATAAACATCTACTTTGCTAAAGTGAAAAGTGCTGCTATTTATAAGTGTCTGAGACTTTTCTATTTTTGGCTTCTTTAGAGTATATATCTGGCAGTGGGACTTATGGGTCAAAGGATAGAGAAACTTTAGTCACTTTTCCCCCACAATTCCAAATTGCTCTCCAAAAGGCTAGATCAATTTACAATTCAATCAACAATATAGCAGTATGCTCACAACCCTTCCAATTTCAACCCGTTCCATTTTTTGTTATCTGTGCTGATTTGTTGTATGAAGTGAAATCTTAATGTTGTTTTGATTTACTCTTATCTTACTATTAATGTTTAAAAACTAATGAGATGATTCAAGGCAATTCCAATAGACTTTATGATGGAAAGTACTATCTATATCCAAAGAAAGAACTATGGAGACTGAATGTGGATCAGAGCCTAGTATTTTCACCTTCCTGTTGTTGTTTATTTTTTTTTCCCTTTTGATCTGATTTCTTGGACAGCATAATGAAAATGGAAATGTTTAACCTATATTGCTTCCTGTTTTGGTGGTAGGGGGAAAGAGAGAGAAAAATTTGGAACACAAAGTTTTTACAAAGATGAATGTTGAAAAATATGAAAAATATTTTTGCATGTATTTTGAAATTAAATACTATCAAAATGGAAAAAACTGTAAATATGCCTTTTAATGGCTTGCAAATTTTTGAGCACCTCTTATTCATATCTTTTGTCTATCCATTGGGAGATGGCTTTTGTCCTTATTCTTTGCTAGTCCCCTATATAATTCTGGCTCTCCCCCATCTCTATTGAATTTTACCTTATTAGACAAAGGCCAATCCATTAATCTGTCAAGATCATTTGCAGCCCAACACTGTCAAGCATCTGTAATCCTTTCAGCTTTGTATCATTTAAAAATTTGATGGGTTTGCAATGTATGACTTTAACCTAAGCTACTGATAAAATGTGAAACAGTACAGAATTAAGCACAGATCCCTGTGGTCTTCTTTCAGCCATTAATGAATATTCTCTTGTTCTGGTGATCCAACAAGTTCTGAATATTCTGGTACATATCTCTCTACATTTCATACGAGAAAAAAATAAGACATACTTTATTGAAAGCATTGCTAAAACCAGGGTAAACCATCATCATCATCACCAGAACATTTATAAAGTATTTCCAGGTTTATAAAATGCTTTTATGAATATTATCTCATGTTGTCCTTACAATAAGCTTGGAAGGATTTGTGTGTGTGCATATGTGTACTACTTTACAGATTAAGAAACTGAGATAGATTTGTCCAGGGCAACTGAACCTGGATCAGAATGGTGGTCTTGCTGATTCCTGATTCTAGGTCCAACTCTCTCTATTGTGCCGCCTGCCCAGCCTACGTGTGTAACTCCCTTCATCCATTAGTTAATTATTGGGATCTGGGTGATCCCCTGGGATATTACACCAGCAGGCCTTCCTGGTACCTATTAAAAACCAGGCTTCTGGAAATTCTGGAAGTGCTTGCAGCGAGGCTGAGCAATTGAGCAAGCTTGAGGGCCTAATCCCAGAACAGACTTTAAACCTTTTAACCACTTCATCAGCAGATCTTCTCTCATCCTCTAATAGGCTGTTATCTGGACTTATTACCCAGCGGGTAACATTTCCACCTCTTCTTATTCTCCCCATCTTGGTGATGCTGAACTCCTTCTTGACTGCCAATGAGCAAACATCCACCTCCAGTCACATCTATCTGAATCCTTTCCCCCTTCCCATTGTCTGCCATTAGGCTATCCAAAACACTAATTGTATAATGAACTTCCTTTCACTTTAGACCTCTTCATATTATCATATGACTCTCCAAACTCAACCAACTTATGTGGCTACCTATTGCCTTTAGAATATAAACTCTTCTGTTTAAGTTTTAAATGTCCTGTACAATTTGTCCCCAAATTATTTTTCCATTTTCCACTGGACATTACTACCCTTCCTACCCTCTGAAATCCAGCCAAATTAGCCTTAGAATGCAGTAAAGGTGTCAAATAATCTGCCAAGACTGAATTCTCATTCATCTCATTAGCATGCAAACTTTCTTTTCTTGTTAATAAATGGTAAAATTGTATTTATAGCAGAGAACTTTTAAAATAAATTTATGATTTATTATCAGTAAATGTTCGATTTGTATACCTATTTAATATACCTATATACTTGGAGTTGTGTAAAAATTTCTTGAGTGAAAAGGGATGGTGAGTGTAAAAAGTTTTAAGAAGCCCCAGTCTAGACAACAGACTTGGAAAGAAAATTGACAGCTTAATACAAGAGATATTAAAAAAAAACATGCCCAAGTAACAAACCCTCTAAACATCAGAATGAATCAAATAAAAATGAACAATCCCATGAAACAATAGAAAATATTAAATAGTCAAAAGATTGGGAAAAATTTATTCTCTCACTCTGGTGGTCCATCAAGTTCTGATTATTCCTAATTCATTGAAGAGTCCACATCTCCCTATATTCTACATAAGTATTATATACTTTATGGAAAGCATTGCTAAAAGCAGGATAAATTATCATCATCATCACTAGAGCATTTCTATAATTCGTTAAGGTTTATAAAATGCTTTTACAAATATTATCTCATCTTGTCTCACAAGAAGCCTGTCCTCATTAAAAAGTGATCTGGAAAAAATATCTAAAAAAAAAAATCACAGAAAACCATAACCAAAAAAACAAAAACAAAAACAAAAACCAATGAGTTTTGTTAACCATATTTCATAAAATATTGCAAAAAAAAACTTTCCAGACTCATTAGAACTCTGGTCACCATTTGAAAGAAATATAAAAATGAAAATTCCAGGGATGGTATAGTCATAATCCAGAACTTCCTAGTCCAATGAAAAAAATACTGTAAACAGCCAGAAAGAGTTCAAGTACTAAGGAGTCACAGTCATGTTCATATAAGATTTGGCAGCAACAATTTTAAAGAGAAGCATGTTTAGAAAGTGATATTCCAGAACACAAAAAACAAAAGCTGTCACCAAGAATAACTTACCTACTAAAACTTAGTGCACAGAGGAATAAAGGGACCTTTAATGATGAAAAAGAGAATTTCCAAACATTCCTAATGAATGAAAAGAAACTTTGAAATGCAAAAATAAAAGTCAAGGGAAAATAAAAAGGGAAAATATGTTTTAGCAATTGGAAAGGAATATACAAGGATGAAGTGTTTACTGTTTAATAGGGGAAGAAGAATCAATTGGCTAAATGACACAAATGATCTGGAAAGAATAGTTTTGATTCATGATGATCTTAAATGAAGAAAGAAAAGGGAAAGCAAAAGAGAGAGCTAGAGGGAGAGAAACTGAGGGTGTATGAAACTTGCTATTTTGTATCATCTCTGAGTGACAGTAGAAAACTATACAAATGGGGAGGAAGGAGGAAGGAAAGTATCACCTGAATTTCACTTTCACTGGAATTGATCAAAGGAATGTTGAAGATACATACATATATGTAAATACAAAAAAATTTTTAAGGAAATACATTCAAATCAATAGGGAAACAAGAAGGAACTGGAAGAGGGGAGGAAGAATTTATTAAGGGAGGGATTAGTTATAACCAAAATGAACTTCATTGTGAAAGGGTTTATATAAAGAAGGGTTAAAACAAAAGAAAGGATAAGAAGGTATATGTGGGATTTGTTCAAGGGGGAGATAAAGGAGAAAAGGGGATATAAATAGTATCAAGCATAGACCACTAATGCTGAGTATCTTCCTTTCTCTTTTACTTCCACCTACCTAAAATGTATGCCGCAAATAGAAGAAAAATAGGAGAATACCATAAATATTATAAAATGTATATATAAAATAAATATTTATAAAGGTTAATGACCACAGCTGTAAATGAGATAAACTCATCTATAAAAAGGAAATGAATAGCAAAATAGAAGGCAGAATTCAACAATATATAGTTTGCAAGAAACACTTCAGGGGAGGACTAAATGGTGGGGGAACAAGAAAAAGTATCTCTCTACTCCATAATTTTTCTATGCAGAAACAGAAAATATACCAGACTGAGTCCTGATTGGTAAACCTCTTAAGAAAAAAAAATCAAAGTCATTTTTCCAGTAGTATAGAGAGACAGAGTGCTCATGGGCATCAGGGACAGAGTCTGACCACGAGGGCCTTGCAAAGAATTCCAGTACAAGGAGAGATGATGCTATTAATGATTGCCAGCACCTTCCAAGCACTGAGAACTTAAAAGTGATTGGCCCAGGATCACACATGTCATGATGGGATTTGTATTTAACATTTTATTAGCAATGAACATAAATGAACATTTATCTGATTAGCTGGCTCAGATCTACTATTTTTTGCAGTATTCCAGGATGTCAGGGATAGATAGCTCAGGCTGGGAACCTGCAAGCTTGCAGTGCTCCCAAATAATTCTGATGCAGAGCAGAGATGGACAGCTGCCTTTCTGCTCTGAGCTTCACTAGTTCCTGACATACTTGTGCACTTTCTATCTACAACTTTTAATCCAACATAACACGAAAAACAACTTATTGGAAGAGAAGCTAGATTTTGTTCTACCCAAATACTTTTATATAACCAACAGATGCAACTAGATGTCACAGTAAATAGAGTACTGGGCCTGGAGTCAGGAAGACTCATCTGGAGTTACTAAGTGTGTGACCCTAGGCAAGTCACTTCATCCTGCTTTTGCTCAGTTTCCTCATTGAATTGGAGAAGGAAATGGCAGACTACTCTAGTATTTTTGCCAAGAAAATCCCAAATGGGATCACAATGAATTGGATGTGACAGGAAAACTACTGAAAAATAACTAATAAACAGAATGGTCTTGCATTTCTTAGACTTCATGCTGATCTAGACTTACATGACTATTTGTTGCAGAAAATCTTCTGTGAGAGATTACCTCTTTCCCCATCATATTTTCACCCAGAATATCCTTAACAGAACATCCTTTTAGAACATTCTCATAAAGATTTAATGGTGTTGAGAAAAAAGGGTTAAGTGTTTGTTTATAGCTGCTGATGTCACTAGCTTTATTTGGTAATGATACAGTACATCAATACCTCCATTATACTGATATCAGCCTCTCTGAGATATTTTCAACACGGGACACATACTTATGTTCAGGTTCATTTCATCAGGTACTGAGATGTCAGAATCCAAATGTGGTGGCTGGAGGTAGCTTCTCAATAAAGAAGATAAGCTCTTCTCATTTTGCATCTATTTACTATCTTTTTTCCAAATAAATCCACACATGTCCTTGAAATGATATGACTTGTTTAGGTCTCATCCCTTTCATTGTTTTGTGAGGTGGTACTGCTTATAGTCATCCTCCACTTTATTTGCTAAGTTTGCTCGTTCTCTAAACCAGTGCTCCTCTGAGCAATGGTATGCTGACAAAATGATGAAGTGTTTGCTGGTTGAGACCGTTTCCATGCTCTTTTGGCTTTGTAGTTGTAGTGTGACAAATTCACATCATAACTACTCTAAAAAATGGTGAAAATTAAAGTCCTGACTTCCCATTTTTTAGAGTCAATAGCTTGTTAAAATAAATTGAGCTGGGAACTACTGCACATTGTTTTCCCATCTTCCGCTTAATTTTAATTTGGTATCGATTTTTATCTTTTCTCTTGCCTGACTGCATACAGAAAGCCAGTTAGAAAATGAATTCCTACTTCAATAATCAATTGTTTTTTTATCTGTTAGATATAGTCAATTTCATCACTGTGATATTCTTTTGACTCCCTTTTGGATCTATATAACACTTTTCAGTAGTCCATAAGCCCTTGTCTCCATCTTTCTATATCACTTTTCTCTCTATATATATCCTCTCCCTCCGCCCCCACTAAAGTTTAAGTCTGACCACATGACTTCCTATTTAGAATGTTAATAAATATCAATTTTGTTTCCATGCGTTTCCATGCTTGAAATGTTCTCCTTCTTCAATTCCACTTCCAGGAATCCCTTTCTTCCATCAAGACACAACTCAAATGCTGTTTTCTGTAAGAGGCCTTTCTGGGTCCCCTTGGTTACTAAAAGTTACTATTTATTATATTTATGCCTATTTATTTACATGGTACCTTCCTCATTAGAATGTAAGCTCTCTGAAGGAAGGAAGAGTTTTTTTATTTTTTCTTTTGTATCCCTAGTATTTAGCACACTGCCCAAATAAATATAAAAAATGATTATGTGCTAACTTTAGAATCTTTCATTTTATAATTAATATCATATTTCATTACTGAGTATGAAATTCGATATTAATTTGGTTTAGAAGACTTATTCTTCACAGAATTTCTATGCTCCTTTAGCTCTTCAACAGATTATGTACAATCTGCATCTATTGTCTTGTTTATAATTACCATAAGCTGGGATTGTCTTGTTTATAGTCACCATAAGATGAGAGGACTAAGTATCCCAAGAAATGAGGTTTCTTGTGAAATGACAAAAATCAATTACTTTCTCTATATGATTCTCTATAGATTTAGATTCATCTTTTTTTTTTATATCGCTAGGTTTCATGGATAAATGTCAATATTGACATGGTTTAATTTCTCCGGTTTTATGATTAGTTATTGGACAAACATATCGATCACACCACTCATCAATGTCAGGTACTTAGAACACCAGTAATTAATGTTTACAGATGGTCTAAAAAAGTGCAATCCTCATTATCCTCTTCCCTCTTTTAGACTACTGTCTCCTTATCACTGCAGGAATAGTAGTAGAAAGAGACCATACAGGAATGAGGATGATTTAAATTTTTTTTTGTTTGTTTCATGAGTTACCAGGGGCAAAGAATTCATCACCTAATAGTAAATTTCCTAGGACTAGCCCGTCTTTTTGGTGACATGAAGACACTTGCCAATCAAGATGACACTTTAGGTAGAATTTTTATGGAGGAAGGTCCTAGTTAAAATGCAACGATGACTTGTCAAGGTGGCATGTGCCTCTAATCCCTCGTGCTGGGAGAGGCTGAGGCTGGAGGATCTATTGTCTAAATTGTGGTAAGCCTACAGTTGACTGGATGTCTGAGTAAAGTACAGTATGGTGAGCTCCTGAAACCTACCAGGGTGTGTAAGGATGGGAGTGTGAGGATGGGACAGCTAACCTGTTTCAGAAAAATGGAGCAGGTTAAAGTTTCTATTTTATAATAATAATTCATTATTGTCCTCCTGGCCCAGGAGAGATGGGAGACGCCGTCTCAAAAAATAAAGGTGTAATTTGGGAAAAGAGGATTTCTTCAACTTTGCCAAATGAGAGGGACTTTTGTAAAGCAAAGATTGGGGCCTTCAGGAGTTGAAGCAGAAAATAAGTTAGGACTTGGGTAAATCTGTAGAAAAGAAAGCACAGGCCTGTAAACAAGATGAGGGGTGGGTCATCCTTGGGTGATAGAATCCCTTTGACCATCTCTCCCTGCTCTGTCCTGCCCATTACATATATAGGGCAAATTGAAGATCCCCAGAAACTTTGACAAGTTCATCTTGGCTATGAGACTGGAAGTAACCTGTTCCCTCTAGAAAAATTCTAATTTGTCTCCCTTCTCACGGACCAATTCTGCCTAATCAGAGATGGAAAAAAAATAGGTCAAAAAGGCTTTACAATGGGCACTGCTCTGGGATCCAGGTAGAGTTTGGGGACCTCTGCTAAGTACATCACAGCAATTGTCAAGGCACAAAAGGCAGAGGGAACCCTGAGGTGCTGGCCCTGGGACTGAGAGAAAGCTCATTCTCCTGAAGAAGCAGGAAGTGGCATCGTGGTGGCAGGGGTGAAGGAATAATGTCACACGGTTGGGGGGGGGGCAGAGCTGGCTGGCATAGAAACCTTGTTTGAGAGGAGTGACTCACAGCCCTTGGATAAGCACCTCACCCTACATTTGGATGCCAAACACAGTGTTCCTCAGCATATCTAGGCCAATTGCACTCAGAATAGGCAAGTCTAAAGACTGGGCTGAGAATAGTTTTAATGGGCTCCTTCCTTCCATCTAGAGGACAGAGGGATTTCCACCATGGCCACGTCCCATGCCAACTGGGTGGCAAGGTGAGAGAGGGCAAAGAGAAACCAGGAGAAGTTGTTTGCCCAGTGTGGTCACTAGAAAAGGTACTAAATTTGGTGACAAGTAACCCGGGTTCACATCCTGGCTTTGCCACTAACTACTTGTATGTTCAGGAACAAGTCACTATTTCTTCACACTTCAGTTTCCTAAGCTGAAAAATTTGAGATTTGGAGTAGATGACCTCTAAGATCCATTTCCAACTCTAAATCTATGATATTATGATTCTATGATCCTAAGATTAGGGTCCTCAATCATTTCCTCATGAGGAACTGTTTTAATACAGCTGAGTAAAAAAAAAATTAAAGGGGAATGGCAGAGGGGAATTCTTAAAATACAGGGGACCACTGTGGCAGCAGGCGATTTGGAGATTAAAAAGGTGAGAACTAAAATTGAATGGTAGAAATAGAATATTTACAGGAGTCAGTGAGAAAAGTAACATTGCATATTGAGACATACTCATATGAAGAAATCTAGTAAGTTCCAACCAATCAACGATCCTGTGCTAGCCATTGTGCTGGGTATTACAGATACAGAAATCTATGTGCTGAGTACTAGAGATAAAATTTACAAAGAAGATAGTTCCCATCTTCAATAAGTTTACATTCTTTCAAGAGAAACAACATCTAAAAAGCATATATGAATAAGTATAAGGTAATTTTGAAGAGAAAGGTACTAGATGCTGTGGTATCTGGAAAGGCTTTAGGTAGAAAGCTGAGCTTTGAAGAAAACTAACTCTCGTACTTGGAGACTTCACATTCTCTAAAGCTGCTGTTCCAAACCTTCTCTTTTCTAAAGCCACAATTCCTACTTTTACCACTCCCTCTCAGGAGAAGACCTTGACTCATAGTTTGCTGGGGGGGGGGGAGGGAAGATTTGTTTTCTGCAAATTTTCCTTTTCAATTCCATATTTCAAATCATTTTGGTATACTTCCTAATCCGATGCACCTTTGTTATAGAATTAGAGAGTTCAATATCAGCCATCTATACAACTTTATTTTAATTACGAGGATATCTAAGGCAATCTACTTTCTTTTTATCCAAATATAATGACACTATTGGAAACATCATTTTGACACATTTCTCTGATTTCAAGAACTGCTCTAGGGGATTCTGACCCTAAGTTCTTCTGTATCCCAAAGATCATCTCAAGAGAACTTAGCTCTCTTTTTATGCAATGGTATCAGGAAGTTTTGTTTGCTATGCCCATACCACAAGAAACCCAACTATATCTTCAACACTAACATGTTATTCTTCCAATTCCTGGCTAGGTATTTTCTTCTCCAAACCATAATAATTTCTGAGGTCTAAGAATAGAGGAAAGGTTCAAGAGGGTTATATAATTTTTCCAGGTCTCTTTGTCAGATTGTTAGCTCCTATGGGGCAAGTACCCTTATCCTTTCTTCCCCTTCCTCTCTGTTTCTATTTCCTATAGAAATGGGGCCAGAAGATATGAAAAAATCTTCCAAAAGAATTGTAAACTGAAGAAATATCAACAAATATCTGAAAATTATTCAAAAAATCATGAATGCTCAGAGCAAGGCAAAATAATTTAAAGTAACCCTGAAGTACCACTTTATAACAACCAAACTGCCAAAGTCAGCAAAAGCCAAAGTTGAAAGGGCTGTTTGGAAGGAAAAAAATGCTAATTCAACGCTAATGAAGCTATAAATGGGTCCAAATGCTCTGGAAAACAATTTGGAATTATTTAAGAGAAGTTACTAAATTATTTATACTTTCTAATCCCAGGAGCCCACTACTATAAATCTGAGAGTCATTTACACCCCAAGAAGATCAACGACAGAAAGTAAAACTGTTGTGTACCAAAATATTCTCAGTAACAGTGTTGTAATATGAGAAAGTACAAAGAAATTATGTGTCTCATTACTTGGGAATGATAAAAAAATTATGATCTACAAATATAATTATGAAATAGCAAATAGAAAATATATAAATTCAGAAAAACATGGGAAAATTTGTATGGCCTGATAAAGCAGGGCCAAAGGAAAAATAAATATAGAGGCCACTGACTTCAAGAATATAAATGAAAATAACCCTGAAGGCAGCTAAACTCAGGTCAAATGAAAAGGATAAAGTTCAGAATTATTAAAGGGCAGGCAAAATAAAATCCTATAGGTCTTTTCTTCCAAGATTTATTCTTATTCTTTTTGACAAGCTTCCTTCTTCTCCTTCACCCCCAGACATTCTATGGCTTTTTTCCCTTAATGATACCCCAAGACAGAGGGACAAATCGACATCATTGGTGCAGGTGTCTTATCTAACCTTATACAGCTTGTGCTTTTGATTCTGGACATCAAATAGTACCTCTCTGATCTGAAAACCAGGAGCCACGAGTAAAACGTATTAATGGTAAACTATAGCAAGGTTCAGGCTCTGCTGGCTGGAATCTCCATCCAGAGGCAAAGGATCTCATCCAAGGCCCAAGTCATATGCTTTATAGGAAACTGGACTGCTGTTCAAGGAAAAAGTCTATTCCCAGACCAACTTCAAGAGGTCTACTAGGACAGGAGTCTTTCCCAGAAATGACTAGGTTGGAAGAAGCCTCCACTTTGTGGGCTATTTGACTCATGCCCATTGCTTTCCAGTAAAAACAAACCTCTGGCAGATTTGTGGAAAGAAGTAATCATTCCACTCTAAACTCATTTCTCTGTCTTCCAATTACAAGCATAGGAAGAGGTACAGATGCTACAGATAAGGAAACTGAGGCTAGAGAAGTTAACTGAAGGGTCCAAAATAATTAAGAAGGGAAAAGCACTGGATAGGGAATACTTTCTATAGAAGGTGGGGTTTGAACTGGGAAGTCAATTATTCAGAAGGGATCTTAGCAATCACTTAGTACAAAATCCTCATATGAATATGGGTTATTATTTTTGTAAGTAATAATAAGCCACTGTCAGCCATTAACACATCAGTTTTATTTAGCTTATCAGGTTACTCTAAGTGTCAGTGTTAATCTTGAGGGAAGATGGCCCTAGCCCTAAGACTAGAAAATCTTAACAGGGAGGGTGGATCAGGGTGCAACTCCACAACTAGCTGAGCTTGTGCTAAAGAATGGATGCCACATACACATTTATCCTAGCCTACTTCAGTACTGAATTTAAAAATTTCATGCTTAGAAGGAATTTCAATGGTCATTCTAGTCCAATTTCCAACTCATTATATACATCCCTTCTACACAATTCTATTCATTAATCCTTGTTTTACCCCTGGAACCACTCAGAAGACTAATCCCTCTTTCACAAAATAGATCTTCAAATATTTAAAGTTACATATTTGTTAGTCATTTATTTTCTATTCTAAGTACAGTATAGGGGCAGGTAGGTAGTGGATGCTGGGCCTGGAATCAAACATTTCCTACTTGTGTGACACTGGGCATCATTTAATCTTGTTTACATTACTTTCCTCATCTGTAAAATGAGGTGGAGAAGTAAATGACAAACCACTCCAGTATCTTTGCCAAGAAAACCACAAATCAGGTCATGAAGAGTTGGATACTACTCAAAAATGCCTGAACAACAATACTAAAGCATAGTATTACTCCCAGCTCTTTCAAGTATCTTTAATAAGACACTAGCTAGATCTCTCCCCATCATGACCACCTTCCAGCTTGCCAATGTCTCCTTTATACCAAAAAATGAAAGTATACTCCTCAGAAACTTGTTTTGATGCTTCTTCTAATTCAGTCTCATTAACAAAATGGATTATTTGGTGGCAAAGATCTGATCTCTCTCTTTCCTTCTCTCTCTCTCTCTGTCTCTGGCATTTGTGCTCTTAAGAGATTAAATGACTGCTTTCATTCACTTTTCTTTTTCCACTCTTTTCAAAGGTTGTTTGGAAATTCAACAGTTCATCTAAAGCTTCAAAATAGGCCAAAGAGAAATGACTCATAGATTTCCAAAGGCCAGTAGGAAGAGAGGAATCTGGAAGGATTGTATGAGCCATGGACAGTAGAGGTTAGCACACATTTGCTGTTCATTGCTTTTGAGATGTAGAAGCTCATATGCTTTCAGTGGCTCTCCATAGCCTACTAGAAAATATCCACCACACTATTCATCTTGACACTGAAAGGCCCTGTCAAGCAAGTCTCAACCTACTTTTCCAGCTCTTTCTTCCACTTCCCCAATATGCATCCTTGACTCAAGAAAGCCTGAATTTAGAATTACAGTTGGCAGAGGGCAGAGATGTGAGGTGAAAATAAGGAAGCAAACTAGGAACTTGAATGCTAGGATGAGAAGTGTTTAATTTATGCTGCAGGGAAGGAAATGATGGACTAGAAATGGGAGAGAGGTATGGAGAACAGGGGAGACTATGAAGAGGTAATGAGAATTTGGATAGGTTGGTAGTGGTAACAGCATCTGTGTAGTGTTTTAAAGTTGTCAAAACACTTTATGAAAATTGGCTCATTTTATCCTCACAACAAATTGGCAGTAGATGCTATTATTATCTCCTTTTTACAGATGTGAAAACTGAGGCAGAAGTTCGGAACATTCTGAGAGTGAAATGGAAAAACTACATGGATGGGTTCAACAGGCACTTGGAAGTATGGGAATAAAAATTGGGGAGAGGTAAAGGGTGTATATATGTGTATTTGGGAGTCATTTGCATAAAGAGTATAATTAAAACCACAAGAATAAATAAAATTGTTAAGGGAACAAACTCGAGGGGAAAAAAAAGAAGACTAAAGATGCCAATGTTTTGTGGACTCCAGGAAGAGAAGGAAAAAGAAGTTAAGGTTAAGGAAGAAATTTAGTGGCTACATTAAATATCTGTGGATCCAGGACTGCACACAAAATAGTTCACATAGTCTAACAGATTTAGCCTGAGGTTCAGATATCAGCCCTGTTCATAAATGACCTGGCCAAATTGAGGACACAATCTACAGGAAAGATCCCTGTAATCCCTACATGTCTTGGCTGAACCCGCTCCTTGATTTTTCCCTGTATTATCTTGCCAGATAACTTCAAGATTTTCTTGATTACTGGTCCTGGTTCCTCCTGTCCCACTGTTGTCCACATCTCACAGTGAATTTGGGGAACAGCAATAGAATAAAGCTATGACAAGATTACATGTTCAAATGTTTTTGTTTGATTTTCAAGACTCTTCGAAATGTTTTCATTCCACTTAGCCAATATGTTGATGGGAATTCTAAAAAAGCTTTTGAACTAAACCAGCTTATTCTCAGGAATTAAAATGAGACTATCCTATTCCTATTAATTATACAATCTGGTCACTTCTCCCTGACTGTCCTGTTTGCCCAGAAATGACCAGCAGTCCACCGTTAATCCCTCCTGTCTTCAACCTCGGAGACCGTCTTGATTAGCTTCTTTAGCCAACCACACTCCTTCTCGGTTCCTCCTCTTACTACCTAGATTCTGGCCCCACTTCTCTACTTCCCCCAAGACTATAAAAGTCATTTCATCCAAAAAGCAATTCCTTGATCACCTATCTCTGCCTTGCTCAGTCATGATTGATTAAATCCACAAAGATATTTCATGAAATAAATGACCTTTGTAACCAGTGATGGATGTCTATGCCATGGTTGTTCCATGTTGTTAACCATTACGCTCTCCCAAATTTGCTTCATATTTCTATTTATTACATCTTTTGGTGCCTTTTTTTTTTTTAACACATCAAGGCAAACTTTTAGTTTCCCAGATAACTTCACAATATCATGTTCATTCTACTTCCTTATTTTTTCTTTCCTGTATCTTCTCTAATCTGTATTACCCTTGAAGATCCATTCTCTGTCTTCTGGGAAACCTTTCCTAACAATTTTAGTCCATAACAATTTCTTATCTTTCATCTTTTTTTCCTTTACCCCATACAGTATAATTTAGCACTTGATGATTGCTAGTAGATTCTCCATATTTCTTTTAGTCCAATCAACCCCACACCTGACAAATGGCCATTCATTCAGACTTTGCTTTTCAAACCTCTGGTGAGAAACTACTACTTCTGGAGGTAGTTCATTCCTTTTTGTTGGACATTTGCCTTGTTGCAAATTCTATCCATTACTTTTATAACTGCCCATGAGGTTCAAGTCTGATTCTTCTTCCACATGGTACTTCAAATATTTGCTGACATTTGTAGGAGAATGCCAGCTTCCTTTAAGAACTGGTAACAGAAGGAGAGGAAAAAAGGGCACAGTCAAATATATGCCAGATTTTAGGAAAGTCTATTTCCAAAGCATTCTGAGAAAAGGCAGATAGGATCTCATAGCTTGCAATTCTAGCAAGAAGGTTAACCCTACAGGAAAAAGAAACTATAGAATGAAATTCTGAAGACACTAACAAAAACAAAAACAAAAATGGCCTTTATCTAAAGAGATCAGAGTGAATGGACAGAGAAATTGACCAACCAACTTAGAGATGGAGGAAGAAAAATATGTAGAAGATGGGAAACAAAAGGAGTATGTGGCTGTGTAAGAATAGTGTCAAGAGTTTAGAATAAGCTGAGGTTGATGAGAAAATGTAGGATCCCCTCCCCAACTATATCTTTGGAGAATGAAGCAGCATGGTCTAGTTGCTTCAGATCTGGAAAGATCTGAATTCATGAATTCTTCTAACTCAAAAATTGGCTATGTGGACTCTGGACAATTTCCTTAATTTCTCAGGGCCTTAGGCAATACTCAAACCCAAGAAAAAGGTGTAGAATCCTTGCTTATTTACACTAGTACAGGAGGTTTCTTGACTTATTCCCCATATCCCTGAATTTCTGAAATATCACAGAAATCATAGGAATACACTCCCTTATTCTCTGAAAAAATGAAAAAAAGAAATATCAAAGGGCAGAGAGCTTTACAGTTTATGGTTGATGATGCTGGATAGAAAAACAAAAAGTGCTTAATTCTTATTTGTCTTCTGTTTCTTTTCTTCCAAGGAAAATAATCTTTGGACTAGAAAAGGGAGAGCAAAAAATGATCAACAGGGAGTTAAGATCTAAGGTATGTAGGAAGATGCTAAGGCAGTGCTTATCTTCCCATGATGAATCTTACTCAGGCCCACATGAATAACATCCTAGGGTGCTGATAAAAATTAGTGATTTTTGGAAAACTGGAAAATAGAAGTGTTAACTGGATACTAGAGAAGTAAATACTGTTCTAATTTAAAAAAAACAAAAAAGACAGGGGAGATGACTATAAATTATAGTATCCATAACGAGGATAAGTCCTGCACTGGTCAGACCAAACAGGAAATACTGTATTCAGTCCTAGGTCCTTCATAGAACAATGATGACCTGGAAAGTATATAGAAAAGGGCAAATGGAGCAGTCAAAGCCCTGAGATGATAAAATATGAGGAATAAATAAACTGGGGATATCTGGGAAAGCCAAATGGTGGAGTAGATTAGAACTGGACTTGGAATCTGGTCTCGCATACTTACTAGCTGTGTGATCCTGAGCAAATCACTATTTGCCTCAGTTTCCTTATCTGTAAAATGAACTGGAGAAGGAAATGGCAAATCACTCCAGTATCTTTATCAAGAAAACCCCAAATGGTATCACAGAGTCAGATGTGACTGAAATGAAGACAATTGTTTTTCATGAACTACTCTACTTTTTTTAAATCTCAAAAGTATTTTATGTTTCCAATTACAAATATAATTTTCAACATTAATTTTTGTAAGATTTTTGAGTTCCAAATTTTTTTTCTACCTCCCTTCCAAGGTAGCAAGAAATATGATATAGGTTGCACATGTATAATCATTTAAAACATATTTCCATGTTAGTCATGGACAACAATAATTTAGGTAAGAAAAGAAAGAAAAAAAGAATTAAAAGATGATAGCTGTAAATATCTGACCCCCCCGAAAAAAAATCACAGGGAAGAGGAAATCAATCTTGCTCTTCGTGGTTCTTGCAAACAGAAATTAGCAGTTAATTGGTAGGAGTTGCAAAAAGGAAGTTTCAGTTCAATATAAGGAAAAGTCCTATAACAACTAGATCCATACAAAACTGGGATAGACTATTCTGAGAAGTAATGAGAGCTCACTGGAGGTCTTCAAGAAGAGGCTGCATGATCATTTGTTAAATATGTTACAAGGATTCCCTGAGTGGCTGCAGAGGGCCACTAAAGTCCCTTCCAACTCTGAGATTCTGGAAATGGAAAACAAATTCAATTTAAGTGAATATGTGACATCACACACATACACACAGAGTACTGGATCACAGAATTCATATTGCTGTAGGTGATGGTTCCACTATACTCTTTTCTGGGCAGATTGTATTGGATTCTGAAAACAAATTTTAGGAAAGGCTGGAGAATATGAAATCTATTTCCTCATCTGTAAAACAGGAATAATTATTCCAAGTACCTCATAAGGTTGTTGTGAAATCAAATGAGGTAACACATGGAAAGCACTTTGCAAGCCATAACCCACTATATCAATGTCAAATGTTATATTAACAGAGAGGCAAACAGTGGTGAAACGATAGCAGATCATGATTTGAAGAAACTGGACATCATTGGCAAAATATCTGAAAGGTTTTCGGGAGGAAGAGGGATTTTTCTTTTGGTCCCAGAAGACCAACCCAGAAACAACGGGTTTATAAATCTGAGGGAAGTAGATTTCTGCACAATCTAAGGAAAATTTTTCTATAACATCAAGAGTATCTAAAAGAATGGGTGGTTTCAAGGAATTCCCCTAAGTTTCCCATCACTGGAGGTCTTCAAATAAAAAGTGAATAACCATTTTCAGATTCCTGCTTAGGGATTGTACTAATGACTTCTGAGGTCTTTCCCACTCTGACATTCTAGGACTCTTTTCCCCTGAGCTACTGAGCAGGTTTTTCTCCCCTGTGATTGGAATAAGGATACTCTATTGTCATAACTTCTAGTTTATAGGAATTGTATATTTCAAATCCAATTTATCAATATTTGGTGTTCCCACTTCTCCCATTCAGAAGGGAAGGTACAGTTCTTTCTGTTCATAAAATTAATGGAAGAACAAGTAGCTCTTTTGGGCCACTAGCTCTATAATAGAATAAAGTAATAAAAGGCAATTTCCTTTGGAAAATAATCTGTAAAGAAGCAGAGAGGTGTGGTATTTGGACACACAGAGAGTGATTGTTTATTTACTTTTAGTTCAATTTTTAAACTTTGCATGATATATTTTCCCCCACCAATAAAAGACCTTAGGATATTGGGCCTACTTTCCTGCTGTTATGAAATCCAGTCCTGTAATGGGGACAGTGAGGGGGACCTCATCAAGTAGCTCCCACCCAGGTTCCTTGAATTAGAGATGCTTAGGTCATGACTGCTTCTACTTATCCCAAAACTGTGGGCAAAGATCTAGCTCAACTGCAGCATTTAAGTGATCTAATCCTGCATCTCAATTTCTTTCAAGTTTCATAAAACCCACATTACAAAAAGATAAAATTCCTGATGAAAGTAGCTCCAATGCCCAAATAATCCCTTGTATTTTTTAATTTTCTGAAGTGCTTTCATATTCATTATTTCATTAAAGTCTCACTAAAACCCTGGGAAAATAGGAGGTCAGAGATTTTTGTTCACTTTCCATTAGTAAACAAACTGATCAGAAAGGTGTGGTTATATAGCTATTCAATGGTAAGGCTAGAATGCCCCTTAACTTTCAATGCTACATACTATTTCCTTCTCACCCCTTAAAACTGAGGGAGGATGATATTCTCCCATTCTTCAGAGGGAAGTTTGTGGGTGTTGCACTGGACTCGGGACATAAAATTCTGTTTTGTTCCCAGTTCTGCCACTAATAAGTTATGGGACAATTGGTAAGTTACTTTGTGAGTCTCAGTTTCCCTTCCCTTCAAATAAAAACAAGAGGACTTTGCTATAAGAATTGAACATAATTGCTCTCCTTCCCTCCTTCTGCCTGCCAGGTTTGGGACCTTCTTCAGGTTTACAAAAGACAATCTTACATGAAAGGGCATGATGGGAATAGAAAGGAACAGGTTTTATGCAGAGAAAAAGACTTCCGAGTCTCTATTACCTCACACAATGGACACAGAGCCAATTTACTGGGACTGACAATGGCAGAGATGCACCAGCTACAATGGGAGCCTTGCTCAGAGAAAAGGGAGAAGGCAAGGAGCTGCCCAAGAAAGCTGTTCAAGCAATAAACCATGAGAGTTTTTTTCTTTAATTTCCTCAGAGGCATAGGTTAGGAGGCCAGAAACTGCTCAGTTCCCAGCATTCCAGCAACAACCCAAAAAAGGCCTCCCTGCTGAACCCACCCCAATTTTTTTTCCGTGAGTAGGAGTTTTCTGAGGGGAAATTATTTTCAATTGATTTATGAGAAGTTAATAATGTAATAATAATAATATAGCAACTAACGTTTATATAACACTATGTGCCAGGCATATTTACAATTATTTCTCATTTGATCCTCACAACAGAAGGAGGTTGGTGCCCCATATTACAGATGAAGAAACTGGGACAAAATGATTGCCCAGGATTGGACAACTAGTTAAAGAGTTTGATAATTGGATATGAAGTCTAGGCTCAACACTATCCAATGTGCCGCATAACTGATCTTTTAATTGCCGATTTTCCTGTCTTTACTAATATTGTTCAATTTAGTTTTTAAAAATTGATTTCTGATGATTTACTACATTCTAAGAATCTATTTCTTTTTCCTGTACAATTAATGTAATCATAATGAGGATCCTTAGGGGTGGAAGACTCCTTACCACAGGGTAAGATAATAGGATTTCAACCACCTATTTCATAAGATTGTTGGCCCCTTTAAAGCATCACATGGAGGAGGTGCTAGTCTTGTTGTTGTTGTTGTAATTGCTACTCAGGAGAAGGTAAAGATTGAGAGCCCAGCTGGTCCTTAACAAAAAGGAGAAAAAGTTTTAGAATCTTTAGGCTCCTGCCTTTTCTCCCTACTATTGTCTTCGATGAAAGCAGTATTCTGATGAAGTAATGTATGGTGTGGAAGTACACACTGTAAGGGTAAATAATAAAAATAAATAAAGTAAATTAAAATATAATTTTAAAAAGTAAGGGTAAAGTGTTTTACTTTTAAGGGGAGTAGCTGTACGATAGAAGAGTTTCCTAAAGTAGAGAGTGCAATTTTAGGCATCAATGGAGGGAAACAACCACATAGGCTATTTGATGAAGCGTAAGGCTTCCTGGCTGGCTCTTCTAGTCAAGGGTGAAAAATAGAAACAATCCACCCCTCCGCAGCCCATGAATCAAGGCCAGGCTCCGCTGTGAGTCCCAACAAATAGCAGGACCTTCCTTAGTTGAAGCAGAGCCAGATCTTTAAAGTCATCAGCAGGATAAATGCTTAGTAACATCCTGCTCCAGGTGATAAGATGTCACAGGAACACCTAGCTGAAGGACTTCTCTCTCTATCTTCCCCTGGGCTGTGTGTGAGCTCTGTGTACTTTGTTTTGATAGGGCACCCCTACCTGAGCCACCTAAACCACAGTAATGCATGTGTCTGGTAGCAGTCTCCTATTTAGGTTACAGGAGGTGGGGGACTGTTTGCCCAGAGATAACGGGACTATCTCAAATCTTGGCAAGAAGGCCTCCTTCCCCAAACAGAATTTCTATTTACCCAGCCTGAAGGTGAGGGGGTTTGGCAGAGTTGCTAAAGATGCCTTGGGAACTGCTCTGGGCTACTATCCACAATCACTGTGAGCAGGAAGGATAACATTGCCTCCAGCTACTGTTGCCTTTTTCATATACACAAAGCCACTCTCCTGGCTTCATTCAGACAGATTGGACATGGTTCTATAAACAACTTGGGGAATCCTGTTCTATGAGGTAACTTCTGGTCTATGTTTGTTCAGAGAGCAAAAGTTTTACTTCTTACTGCTGGGAACTCCCTGTGTGACTGTAGACAAACTTACAGAGAAAAAAAATCTTTAGTTTTTATTATCTCTTCCTTTAAAAATAAATTAGTTATTTTTATTCATTAAAATTTTTTTTGATTTCTGAATTCTTTCTTCTTCCTACTCCTCCCCTAGCCAATGAAAAGGCAAGGAAGGTGGTCTCAGTTATATATGTGAAGAAAGGACATCTTTAAAGGAGGAAATTGGACCATATGGACCTCAAAGAACAATCTGAACCTAACATTCTAGTTATACTATCACACAAATCTTTTTAAATCTTAGAAGATATCTAGAGACAGGATCTAGACAATGCCTAGTAGGTATCAGATGTTAATAACTTCATGCTAATGAATTTTAAAATTCTTAATCACTATAACTATGGATCAATTTGTTGCTCCAGACTTTCCAAAACCTAGCTCACTTTAGCTATCTGGACAGTCATTTTCAAAGGAAGGGAGTTTCTTCAAATTTAAAAAGAGGATAATAGCATCAAACTGCTGGGATGGCTGTGAGATCAAATGAGATAATATTTGTAAAGGATTTAGCCTGGTGTCTGGCACATAGTAAGTGCTACATGTAAATGCTATTATTATTTTATTCTTTGTAGCTCTTCCTCCAACTTGTCTAAGTACTTACTCCAGTAGTAGGAGTCAATTCAAACTAATTAATCCCTTTTACTCAAAGCAGGTGCTTTATCTACAACGTGAAGCTTTGGTCTACTGGCTATCCCTCATATAATTAATGCTTATTCTCGCCTTTATGTTATTGCTGTGCTCTTTTCCTAGAGTACTGTTCAGATGGCCATTTCCCTCAATCAGTCCAAAACTTTTAAAGCCCATCTGAATGTTTAGTTAAAATGGTCGCATGAATAGTTAGAGAGGAGCTCAGCCTTCCCTAAACATCTGCAAAGATATAAAAGAGCAACAGAATAAAGAGGGATGGAGAAATGCAAGAAGAAACTACAGTATGTGCCTTTATCAAGCCTAAGATTATACAAAAAGATAGCTAGTCTCTGGTTTCTGTGGGCATTAAAAAAGGGGCACTGCCAGAAAAGCTGGCATGCACACAGATAAACAAGCCAGATGCCTCCTGCTAAAACAACAACAAAAATGATGCTCCAGGGATACCTGAAACTCAGATGGCTCCATATCTGAGGGCTGGAAGACTGTAAATCTTTTCTCAAATGAAGAAGTTCCAGGATGCAGGGCTCCAATCAGGATCCCCAGGGACACTGGTAGTTTGAAGCAAGCTGATCTGAAGTACTTCAGAAGTCCCCAAAGACTACATCACACTGAACTCAATCTGAAGTGTATGTGGGAGGAGAAGGGAAGAGAGCAGATTGGAGAGAGAAGGGTACTGAAATCAGAACTGGGAAACCATATAACACAAAAAGTGGAAGCCAGCAATAATCCAAAGACTCAAGATCAGGCCTAATTAATACAACTGAGTGTAGGAAGTGGTGAAATCTGGTTGTAGAAGAGATTTCCAAAGTAGAAACTGAGTTAGGAGAAATGAATAAATGACAAAAGATTTCAACAATACAAAAAAAATATTATAGATTCAGGGATACCCAAGACTCAAATACAGAAGGAAAGAAATAACTCCCCAACAACCACAAACAGAATACTTTAAATATTATTATTTAACAAAGTCTATAAAAATTAACCAAAAGATCTAAAACAATTAAATTTGATTGAAATGAGATGACTGGAGGAAAGTACTGAAAGGTGAAGAAATAACTTAGAACATAAGTTAGAAAATCTTACCTTACCTAAGAAACAAACCCTGAGAAAATTGGAAAAGACCAAACAAAAATCAGTGATTTCATGAAAAAACAAGAAATATTAGGAAAAAAAATTAAAAATATAAGGTGTCTAAAAATTAACATGGAAAACAGGTAAAAGAAAAATCATTTAAAATCATATCCAAAAAAAGGACTGGATACCACATTTTAAGAAAGAGCCTTCAAATCTATTAAAATGAAAAGGAAAAGGAAAAATAGAAAAAAAAATTACCAGCCACCCAAAGAAAAACTTTTAGGAATGTCATTGTCAAGATTCAAAGCTTCCAAATGGGATGAGTGGATGCCCATCAATTGGAGAATGGCTGGGTAAATTGTGGTATATGAATGTTATGGAATATTATTGTTCTGTAAGGAATGACCAGCAGGATGAATACAGAGAGGACTGGCGAGACTTACATGAACTGATGCTGAGTGAAATGAGCAGAACCAGGAGATCATTATATACCTCAACAACGATACTGTTTGAGGATGTATTCTCATGGAAGTGGATCTCTTCGATAAAGGGAGCTGATTCAGTCTCAATTGATCAAAGATGGGCAGAAGCAGCTGCACCCAAAGAAAGAACACTGGGAGATGAATATAAACTTTTTGCATTTTTGTTTTTCTTCCCGGATTATTTATACCTTCTGAATCCAATTCTCTCTGTGCAACAAGAAAACTGTTTGGTTCTGCACACATATATTGTATCCAGAATATACTGTAACCTATTCAACATGTAAAAGAGTGCTTGCCATCTGGGGAAGGGGGTGGAGGGAGGGAGGGGAAAAATCGGAACAGAAGTGAGTGCAAGGGATAATGTTGTAAAAAATTACCCTGGCATGAGTTCTATCAATAAAAAGTTATTATAAAAAAAAAGTGTTGATCCTGCCCCCTACGATGCCTCCTTCCTTCGATTGTCTGCTCAACAGGTGGGACACCCGATTCTCTCGAGAACGTATAATAAACTTTGCTTTGCTTCTAGAGATCTCTCCAGCTTTTTTTTTTAAATAAGTATCTGAAGCACACAGGCATATGCCAATCCCTAACAAATGGCACTTAGAAGATCTGGTCTCTTCAGAGTTCTGCGTTGAAGCTTAGTTTTAACAGCAGCCTAAATACTGTGATTTGAGGTCTGACCTTATTTTTATGGATTGTCATGCTAAGAAGTCACACTACATTTTGCAATTGCCAGCATATGTTGGGATGGCAAGAATGCCCTAAGGGGTAGGAGTTTGCTGAGATTCCTAGGCACTATACCAAGGGTCATCACATCCTTGTGTATGAAGAGAAGAGCTACAAAATGCCTGAGAATACAAAGAAGACATTATCTGCTCTTGGAAGCTCACAATCTTTGGGGGGAAATGATACCCAAACTAACTACCCAGCAAGTTACAGGCAACATAAATTGGAAATAATTAAAGGGAAGATGTTAGAATGCAGAGGATCTGGGAAAGGCTTCCTGTAGGAGTTTGAATTTTAGCTAGAACTTTAAAGAAGTCAGGAAAAGCAGGAGGGAGACATGAGAAGGGAAAGCATTTTAGGCAAGGGGCACAACCAGCAAAAATGTCCAAGAGTCAAGATATGTAAAAGGCCTTGTTCCTGAAAGAGCAAGGAAAGTCAGTGTTCCTGAGTCAGACAGTACAAAGAAGGATGTAAGGTTTTAAAGGAGCAGCTAAGTGGCACAGCGGATAGAACAGCAAGCCTTCAGTCAGAAATTCAATTCTGCCTTCAGACACTTCTAGCTATGTCACTCTGAACAAGTCACTTAACCTTGTTTGCCTCAGTTTCCTCATCTGTAAAATGAGTTGGAGAAGGAAATGGAAGAGATACTCCATTATCTCTGCCAAGAAAATTCCAAATGGGGTCATAAAGAGGCAGCTGACTAAACAACAATTCTGTGAAAATTGTTACAGTTTACATCTGTAAAAATAAGCTGAAGGAAATGACAAATCACATTAATATCTTTGCCAAGAAAACCCAAATGGGGACACAACTGGAATGACTACACAACAACAAAAAAATGTGGAAGAATATTGCAAAGATGGGATGCAGGGTGAAATTGACAGGCCATGGAGGGAGACTGGGGAAGTAGGGGGTAAGATAGTGAGGAGTCTAGGTTTTGAGCTTGGGGGGGATTAAGGGGATGGCTGTGCCCTCAACAGTAATAAAGAAGCTTGGAAGTAGGGAGGTTTTTTTGGGGGGAAGAATAATGAATTCACTTTTGGACATACTGGATTGAAGTTGTCTACTGAACCTCCAATTCTCGATGTCTGAAACACAACTGGAGACATGAGATTAGAGATCAGGAGAGAGGGCAGAGCAGGAAAGGTAGATTTGAGAATCACCGGCATAGAGATAGTAATTAAATCCATGGGAGCTGTACAATGACAGCACATGTTCATTATGGCTGTAAGGCCCAAGACCTTTACCTACTTTCTGAATCATCACCAAAAAATTAAATTAAATGTCAAGTACAGTCTGAATGTTGAATGTACTTAACTATATTATAATTCTGTGAAGGTGCACAATGGATAGAACATCAGACTTAGAGTCAGTAAGACCTGAATTCAAATTCAATCTTAGAAACTAGCTGTGTGATCCTAGGCAAGTCACTTAACCCTGTTTGCTTCAGTTTCCTCATCTGTAAAATGAGTTGGAGAAGGAAATGGAAGAGATACTCCATTATCTCTGCCAAGAAAATTCCAAATGGGGTCATAAAGAGGCAGCTGACTAAACAACAATTCTGTGAAAATTGTTAATCTTTTAAGAGTTATATGTAAATTCTCTTTTAAACTGAACTCTATGTGAACAAGAAATGTCTATTAAGCAGATTTATTAGTCAGTACTTCCTATTAACTGGCCCATTGGCTTATCTGTACAACTATGAAAACTAATAATTTCCCTAATTAACTCTGTAGACTTGAAAAGATCTTAAAGAATCCTTTGAATCATTAAAAAAATTTAATTTTGTCCACAGTAGTATTACTTATATTTTGTTGTATGTAATTTCTATTAGTCAGTGTTTTATAGCAATTTCTATTTATTGGTGCTAAATTCACCAAGATAACTGCATTCTCTGGTGACGATGTCAAATAATTGAATTGGCTATAATTCAAGATTCAGTTCATTCAAGTAGAGTCAGATGGTCTTTGAGAAAGTTTTTATGGGCAGCTACTCTGTTTTACCCTAAGCCTACAAGGATCTACCTATGAAGCTCTTACCCCAGCCAAGGAGGAAAGAGGGAAGACAATGAAATAAATATTAAATTCTCATCCTGTTGTGCCAAAGTTCCCTTTTGATGTCCTGATCTATTTTCCCTAATTGTCCTATTTAGTTATTCTGCCTCAGGTTATAACCATTTCCTCTTAATATTTGATGAGATAAAGATTATATCTTTAGGTTATAGACGTTCCTTCTTAATGTTTGACAGGACAAAGGTTTATCCATTTTAGATGTCATTAGAGTGTCAGTAGCCTCTCCAGTGTCATTGTGTCATCCCAGGTACCTCCCCCATTATGTCGTTGTTTTTGTTATCCTAGAAAAAAGCTTGCTCTGTGATACTTAGTGCTGGATTCTTTGAGATGATAGTCTCGTTCAGCCCTGGGACCAACATGGATCCATTGGTCCCAGTACATCTCTCCATTTAATAAATTATTGAATTGGTCTCTAATCTCTGTCTTGCTCAGTTTCTCCGGCATTACAATCCAGCTAGAGGAAATGGCACAGACAAGGCAGAACTCACAAGACACAGTGGAGAAACAAAAGAATCCAGAATATAAGGCTGAGAAGGAAGCCCAATCTGGCTTCTGACTGGGCATCAGAAATGATCCTATCCATAGATGATACAGACCAACAGAAATATGACAGAAGAGCTCCTAGAAAGGAACTTTGACATCGTCACTTGTTCCTAGAAAGGAACTAATTAGATGGCAATTCCATCCTCAGAAAGTCATTCATACTCCATAGTGGTCCTAGTACACTCTAGTTTCCTCTTTAAAAATTCAATTTAGAGTTTTTTTTTGTTTATTTGTTGTTGTTTATGACTAGAAAAGCCTAAAACAAAAAAAGAACAAAAATGACATTCACATATATAACCCTTCAATGTAGGTAATAGAAGGTATTTTAATTAATTTTTATTACATTTTAAATTCTGAATTGTCTTCCTCCATTCTATCCTGTACTGAAAAAGTCACCATTTGACATATATTGCCACACACAATCACATACAAATAAAACCATACTATGCATATTTCTTTCAGTTCTTTCTCTGGAGATGAACAACATCTTCACAATTATCCCCATTTTGCAGATTAGGACACTGTTAAATGACCTGAGCAAAATGCACTTCACTAAAAAGCAGCCTGGTAGCAGCTTTGAGAACAAATTTAGGGTCCCTAACTCCAAATTCAATAGTCTTTCCAGTACAACACAACAAACCATTCCTCTAGGCTACACTGCTGACCCATATCTACAGGACTTTCTTCATCATGCCACAAAACCTTGTTCACTCTGGAAACTCAGCATTCCACCTTCAGCCCCTATATTCTCTCTCTGATAAGCTGGTTCCTCTAAGAGGCTCCATTTTGGGGATAACTGGGTCAATTATGTCTTCATCTTCTCCAGGCTATATTCCAGATTCTGGAATTCATTCCCTTTTCCTATCTCTTTTCAGCTTCGTTTTTGGTGTTGTCTTCCTCCCTATTCCAGACTTTGCCAATGAGGTGGTAGAGTGAAGTCCAGTGGAAATCCAAGGCTGGAGAGCAAGACCATGATCACACATACACATATCATGGAATGATCCCAAGGGCAGAGATCCAAAACAAGAATGGATTAGGCAATTGTACGAACCAGTGGCACATTTGCCTTCTGTTGAGAAGCAGTTGTGGCAAAAGAATACTGAATTTGGAGTTGAGTCAGGTGAACCAGAACCTGTTTCAATATTTACTGGCCAGTCAAAATCAATGGATTTTTCTAAGCCCATTTCCCCAGTTGTAAAACGGGGATAATATTTTTTTACTACCTACCTCAGAGAATGGTTGTAAGCAAAATGCTTAGTAAATCTCAAAACATCTGAATAATCAGGGGCGTGTACTAAATTATCTCTAAACTCCAAATCTTTGATGCAAAGTTAAATATAAGGGAATATTATAGTATTACTATGTATTGACTTTCCCTGTTTCACTGGTTCTGTGGCAAGCAACTTCACTGATTCCCTTAGTCGAGTTTTATGCATTATAAGACAAATAGACTAAATGAGTGTTATTTGAGGGAAATCAAAATGAGTTGACTTTCTCAAATTATTTTCTTCCACCTCAGAGACAGGTAAGTGGTACAGTATATGGCCCACAATACCTGGAATCCCGAAGATTTTTGTTCAAATCAAGTTTCAGACACTTATTAATTTAGTGACTCTATGCAAATCATGTAACCTTTGTTTGCTTGCCTCAGTTTCCTCATCTGTAAAATGAGGATTAAAGATACTTATCTACTTCCCAGAGTTGTTATGAGGATCAAATAAGATGCTCTTTTTTTTTCTTTTTTTTTTTTTAATAATTACTTTATATTGACACTCGTTTCTGTTCCGATTTTTTTCCCCTCCCTCCCTCCACCCCCTCCCCTAGATGGCAAGCAGTCCTTTATATGTTGGATATGTTGCAGTATATCCTAGATACAATATATGTTTGCAGAACCGAACAGTTCTCTTGTTGCTTAGGGAGAATTGGATTCAGAAGGTATAAATAACCCGGGAAGAAAAACAAAAATGCAGATAGTTTACATTCGTTTCCCAGTGTTCTTTCTTTGGGTGTAGCTGCTTTTGTCCGTCATTTATCAATTGAAACTAAGGTCTCTTTGTCAAAGAAATCCACTTCCATCAAAATATGTCCTCATACAACATCGTTGTCGAAGTGTATAATGATCTCCTGGTTCTGCTCATTTCACTTAGCATCAGTTCATGTAAGTCTCACCAGTCCTCTCTGTATTCATCCTGCTGGTCATTTCTTACAGAACAATAATATTCCATAACATTCATATACCACAATTTACCCAGCCATTCTCCAATTGATGGGCATCCATTCATTTTCCAGTTTCTAGCCACTACAAACAGGGCTGCTACAAACATTTTGGCACATACAGGTCCCTTTCCCTTCTTTAGTATTTCTTTGGGATATAAGCCCAATAGAAACACTGCTGGATCAAAGGGTATGCACAATTTGATAATTTTTTGGGCATAATTCCAGATTGCTCTCCAGAATGGTTGGATTCATTCACAACTCCACCAACAATGCATTAGTGTCCCAGTTTTCCCGCATCCCCTCCAACATTCATCATTATTTTTTCCTGTCATCTTAGCCAATCTGACAGGTGTGTAGTGGTATCTCAGAGTTGTCTTAATTTGCATTTTTCTGATCAATAATGATTTGGATCACTCTTTCATATGAGTGGTAATAGTTTCAATCTCATCATCTGAAAATTGTCTGTTCATATCCTTTGACCATTTATCAATTGGAGAATGGCTTGATTTCTTATAAATTTGAGTCAGTTCTCTATATATTTTGGAAATGAGGCCTTTATCAGAACCTTTAACTGTGAAAATGTTTTCCCAGTTTGTTGCTTCCCTTCTAATCTTGTTTGCATTAGTTTTATTTGTACAAAGGCTTTTTAATTTGATGTAATCGAAATTTTCTATTCTGTGATCAGTAATGGTCTCTAGTTCATCTTTGGTCACAAATTTCTTTCTCCTCCACAAGTCTGAGAGATAAACTATCCTATGTTCCTCTAATTTATTTATAATCTCGTTCTTTATGCCTAGGTCATAGACCCATTTTGATCTTATCTTGGTATATGGTGTTAAGTGTGGGTCCATGCCTAATTTCTGCCATACTAATTTCCAATTATCCCAGCAGTTTTTATCAAATAATGAATTCTTTTCCCAGAAGTTAGGGGCTTTGGGTTTGTCAAACACTAGATTGCTATAATTGACAATTCTGTCTTGTGAGCCTGGCCTTTTCCACTGATCCACTAATCTATTTCTTAGCCAATACCAAATGGTTTTGGTGACTGCTGCTTTATAATATAATTTTAGATCAGGTACAGCTAGGCCACATAAGATGCTCTTTTTAAAGTACTTAGCATAATGCCTGCAACAGAGTAGGAACTATATAAATGTCTAAACTTTAAAAAAAATTCAAATATTTACTAAAAATATTTAAATATCTGATAATTACAATTCACTTAAAGTTATTTTGCCAAATATTGCAGATTTCAAATTCGAACCCCTCTCCTCTGATATGAAATCCAGTGGTTTTTAAAATTATTATTATTTTATAATTATTATAATTTTTATGAGAACATTTCCTGATTGTTTTACTTATGGGATCCATATAGATATTAATTTTCCTTTATGGTGCTATGGCTTTAGATCTCATGCTATCCCTTCAGGTTATAAAATCAGAGGTGAGGACAGAGCAATGATAGGAAGATGGGCAAAGTCATCCTATGTTAAGGAGGTGCTCTGGAAGTTGCAGGATTAGTGTATCAGCAGGAACTAAGGGACTTTTATATTTTTTCCTCTTATCCAAAATACCTAGCACACAGTGGAAAGTTAATAAAGGATTTTTTCTTGAATCAACTTATATCCCTGATCTGATGATGTTGTTGCCTATTATCTTATTCATTAATAGAAGATAGACAAAAATTTCATAGATTTAAGGGCCTCCTCAAATCTATGGCCTGGCTCCTACCTTTATAAGGGGCAGATAGTTTCTCCAGTCTTCCATGGCTTGATAAAAACAGTCATCAGTCACTTTCATCCAATTTCTCACAGAGGAATAGATCTCATCAGGGGTCTTTAGAGTACTGAACAAGGAATGTCCCATTCCTTCTTCTTAGTTACTTATATTTCTAGGATAGGACTGTCCACACTTATCAAGAACATAACACAGTTTCTGGTCCCCCTCGCCCCCAGTACCTTTATCAAAGAATACCCCCATGAGGACTTTGTTGTCAAACTCTTGCTGCAGAACAGATGCCAATAATAGCCTCTCGGTGTTCTTCTCTGTTACTCACAACTACAACTAACTTGCATGCTGCCATGTGGATGACAGCATAACTAGTTTGGGCATTTGGAGGTCATTTCAAACTATTTTATACTGGCTTCTTCTCTGCATGTTCCAGGTGCCAATTTGTCTGGCTGAGGCACTAAGAAACAAGAAGAAAGATGCTGGAGATTACCCTGTATGTCGCTCCTGCAAATGATTGTTCATTTTGTGTAAGTCTATTTTCCTCCTTCCCAATTCTTCCAGCTGCTAGATTTTGCCTATATCCAGAGCTTATTAAATTTTTAGGTTCCCCAGACTACCTAGTGCTGTGTGTTTTTTTATATTTAATGCCTCCAGCATATCATAACTGCATAATCTAATGTGCCTTCTGTTTCATAGCTGTCTTCTAACAATTGATCATTTCCCTTGTGTTAATTGGGGGAATAAATAAAGAGCAGACAAGTTGGACAGGTCAGTTTCAGCAAATGACTTTTAGTTTTTTGGCACTGGGTATTTAAAAAAATAGAGGGGAGAGGGAGAGAGAGAGAGAGAGAGAGAGAGAGAGAGAGAGAGAGAGAGAGAGAGAGAGAATGAGAGAGAGAGAGAAAAGAAGAAGAAGAAGAAGAAGAAGAAGAAGAAGAAGAAGAAGAAGAAAAGAGAAAAGAGAGTGAGTGTTGTTGCCCCAAAAGTACTTTTACAGAATCCAATCAAGTAGGTGTTAAAGATCCAGATCCTTTACAAAAAATATTTTTGTTTCCAAACTAATACATTTTTCCAAGGTAAAAAACTGTTCCCCCATCTTAGGCCTGAATCTTTGAAATACAATGAGTAAGAATATGTCTGGAGGAGTCCACAAAGTTCTAGGGATATAAACAAAAGTGGGCTTCTAAATATCGAACCTTTCAAAAGCAATGTGGTCTTAGGATGTTTAAGTCTGAGGAAAAGTAAATCAGGGCAAGAATCTTCTGATGGGGATATTGGGATAAGTAAATTCTTCTTTGGCTTACTTCCAAATTCTATCCATATCTAAATCAAATGGACCAAGACTATACAATATAATAAGATTTCTTTGAGAAATCAAATGAATACATTATATTCTCCATAATTAATTATTAGACAGTTCCTTTAACATCTGTATCTCAAAAAGACACTGCAAACAGGAAATGAATTTGATATAGAACTAAATAAAAGAGGGAAAGTAGTATGAATTGCTTTGGGGAAATTGCAAAGTTCATTTAAATTCTCCCTGAAACAAATCCCTCTCCTACCACTCCTCCCAAACCCACCCCAATTCTTTTAAAAAACATTATTCTTTCATCCCTCTTTGATACCCTGGAGTGGAGGATCATCTCAAAGTCAATAAGAAGGTTTTTTAACCTTTTTTAAACAAGTTATAGAATGTTACAAAACATGAGTGTTAAAGTGAGGAGGTATAAATAATGTCATAAAAGCCATCTACAACCAATTTCCTATGTGATTCTGAGTAAAAGTCATTTAGGTTTTCAGTGCTCTGGACAACTCATGATGAAGTTAAATTGGAATGAAGTTTCTGGCATGAATTGTTAGAGGGAGTTTCCTTGCCTGGGATTCTATATACCTATCAAATAAAGATAGGAGCAAAGAAATAGATGGGCAGGTCACATGGTAAGAGTGTTGGCTAACTTATAGGCCAACTGCTTCATTGTTTTTGTTTTTTGTTTTTTGTTGTTTTTTTTTTTCAAAATGTAAAAGAGAAAATGAGGATTACCTCCAGCAGATTGGGTAGATCTTTTGTGACAAACTTATGAAAGAGGTTGGAGAAGAATTGTAAAAGGTTAGTATATGGAAATGGATTATGACGTTCTTGGAGACAATTCCCATAATGATGAAATCACTGATTCATTAGGATATTTTGAATATAAACTATGTCTGGACATGTAAGTTAATATTGCTTCTCCTTTTTTTCCCTCTTTCTCTTGAACCTATTCTCTTCTCCCCGTTCCCTAAAAATTCCCATTACAATTTATTTCCTCAGGATTCAAGGCATATACATAATTGGGCTAAAATCTCTCAATTCTGGATTTTAGGTAATAGGAAAGAAGAAGGGATTTTTGGCTTTTTTCATTCCTTAGGTTATGAAAAGAAAAATAATATGAGCAATACTTAAATTGGGAGAGTTCCCATAAAACAGATAATTAGGACAATCTTACAAAGATGGGTCTGCAATTCACACGATGAATTTGACATTTGTCAGTTATCCCCAAAATATAGTCAAAATAGAAAGTATGGAGGCACTCCATCACAGGCTGAAATTTTAAGGATATTCCAAAAGGAGCCTAAAATGGTCTCTTCCTCTAGACTCCTATGTCCTTCCATCTAAATACTATTAGAAATTTTATTTTTTATAACACATATGCCAACACAAAGTTATTAATTTTCTTTAAGAAATATTTAAACCTAGCTAACTCATGCAAAGAACAAGGAAGAAAAAGAAATAAGGTCTACTTACAAAACACTTGGCCTCTGACCTGATGATGATAATTCAGCTTTAGCTCTTCATACTTCAAACTAAGCTTAAGTATTTGAATCCAATACCTAGTGTTTAAATACTAGCCAGCACCCTGTTAGTCTTCAGTAACTTACTAGAACTTACAATATTCTGAATTCATCTGTTGAATTCTTTCTTGGTCGCCAGTGTACTCTTTTTGCTGAATTCTTTCTAATTGATTCAGCACCATCTCTCCCTTACTACCTCTTCTCTGCCTTTGCAACTGTAGGTAGAGGCTGCCTCCTTCAGCTGTTTTCAATTTACTTGTGCTGGACATTCCTGAGCCAATGCTCCTATGGGGAGATTTCAAATTTGAACCCCTCTCCTCTGATTTGAAATCCAGTGGTTTTTAAAATTATTATTAATTTATAATTATTATAATTTTTATGAGAACATTTTCTTGATTGTTTTACTTATGGGATCCATATAGATATTAATTTTCCTTTATAGTACTATGGCTTTCTCCCCTTTAAAATAAGGGAAGATACTATGATATAATGGAAAGAGTGTTTGCTCTGAAGTTAGAGAATCCACTTTCAAGCTTTATCCTTGGCAATTACCATCTATGGGAATTTAGGAAAGTCATTTCACTTCTTTGAGATTCATTTATTCATCTGTATAAGTAGTGGATAAGAACAAGTAATCTCTAAAGAAACTTCTACACATCATTATCATCATCACTCTTCCAAACCACTTAAAAAAAAAAAACAAAACCCTTTCCTCACAACAGCTCTGTAAGGGGAGTACTAAAATAAAATAAAACTTATTTTACCTACAAGGAAATGGAATCTCAGAATCTCTAAAATATGGTGAGGTTTTTAAAGTAGCAAGACTGCTTTATTTCACAGTCAATGTAGGTTACATAGAGTAGTCGTCATAGACTCAAAGAACCATATACATAGAAGGGACCTTAGAGATCCACAATTTTGGAATCAAGAAGTATTGTCATGTCCTGTGTTTTATATTGGGTAGGGGGAATCAAAGGATTAAAGAAATCAAAGTCCTTCCTCTAAAGCAGTTTACAAATTAATAGATGGAATGAACAATATACAGCAGGAGTCTTCAAACTTTTTAAGTAGGGGGCCAGTTCACTGTCCCTCAGACTGTTGGAGGGCCGGACTAGAGTAAAAAGAAAAACTTTGTTTTGTGGGCCTTTAAATAAAGAAACTTCCTAGCCCTGGGGGAGGGGGATAATCATCTTCAGCTGCTGCATCTGGCCTGCGGGTCGTAGTTTGAGGACTCCTGATATATAAAATAAGGCTTGGACTTATCATTTAATTGGAGGAGGGCATTCTTCAATGATGAAACTCTCTCAGCCAACGCAGGTGAATACTGTCTTTACAACTTGGTACCAAGATGTCAGGTGACCTGTTTAGACCCCTACCAGCTGACAAAATCCACATCTTCCTGATTCTGAGATGAGTTCTTTAGGCACTGCATCATGCTGCATCTCAAATATACTCAGAGGTATCCATTGCTCTCTTCCAATGTAGGGAGTGGCAGAAAGGAAAGAAGGGTCAAAAAAGTTGCAAATTTGAAATTGGGGAAGAGATCACTTTTAACTGGCAAGTGTAATGCCGGAGAAACTAAGCAAGACAGAGATTAGAGAACAATTTAATAATTTATTAAATGGAGAGGTATACTGGGACCGGACCAAATGGATCCATGGTTGGTCCCAGGGCTGAATGAGACTCATCTCAAAGAATCCAGGCCTGAGTATCGGGACAGCAAGATTTTTATAGGATAACAAGAACAATGACATAATGGGGGAGGTACTTGGATGGGGATAACCTAATGGGGGGAGGCACCTAGGATGATACAATGGAGGAAGGTACTAGAGAGGCTCCTGATATTCTAATGATGTCTAAAATGGATAGACCTTTATCCTGTCAAACATTAAGAAGGAATGATTATAGCCTAAAGATATAAAACCTTTATCTCATCAGACATTAAGAGGGAAAAGTCATAACCTGAGGCAGAGTAACTAAATAGGACAATGGAGACACTGAGTCAGGACATTAAAAGGGAACTGTGGCATAACACAAGGACCAGGACAGTTCAGAGGACCAGGTGGTTGAGCTGTCACAGTATTGATCTATATTGAGTATAGATCTATTCTAAAAATGAATGAGTTTTCAAAGATTGGAGGGGGTAGAGTAAGAACAAGAAACTTATAATTCAGTTTCAATGAAACAGAGTATGTTACTCACAGGTTATATGTTCAATATTCAACATGAAGAAAATATTGGAGTTGGGCATCCATTTAGTATCTTTCATACTCATATTTGAGCTTTTAAATAGCAAAGTATTTAATTAGAATAACAAAGGAAAATCTAGAAGAGGAAGAACCATGTTACAAAAACATTCTCAGTTTCCATCCATGAATGAATACAACTAAATGTGAATGAATGAATACAAATGAAAATGAATGAATAAGACACATATGAAGTGCTTATTGTTTACAATGCACTGTGCTAAGCATTGGAGATATAAACAGAAAAACAAACCTACTTTCAAAGAAGCACAATGTCATATCCTGGTGAAAAAAAGGATGAATTTCTTTTAAAATGATGATTTCCATGAGATTAGAAGGTGTTTTGGCTCTTTCTGAGTTCTCAACGCTTGGTCAATAGATGTACATTGCTGCCTCCCATCTCTGCCACCTCCCCCCCTCCCCCATGATACCTGGACATAATCTGAGAACTCCCTTTGATATTTTAATCTAATTTGCTTTAACAAAGTTTCAGTTACAACCTGTTGTAAATTTGGGGGAGAAGGGGAAAGAAAACTTTTGAGATGAAAACTACTTTAAAAGTATATTTTATGTCATAGACATCACATATTGTTAATTGGAGCTATTAATAGCTAGACTAGTAGGAAGTGCCAGTCATTTGAAGCCAAAGAGGAATGTAAAATTCTGATGAAATATTAAACATTGTTATTGAAATGAACATAAGATCTTAATGCAGCAGACA
Organism: Antechinus flavipes; assembly: GCF_016432865.1. Lineage (NCBI taxonomy): Eukaryota > Metazoa > Chordata > Mammalia > Dasyuromorphia > Dasyuridae > Antechinus > Antechinus flavipes. Next base: position 11,607,903 of record NC_067404.1, read on the forward strand.
TATTTTGTGTTAATATGTTTTATATGACCATTATGTGTTGTGATAATATATTTTACAACTGTGCTGTTTGGACAACAGGTGTATATAAAGATGTATTTTCTGTTTATTAGCCTGGATTCCTTTTTTAATTTGAACTTGTATGTGCTAATAATGTTCACATTATTGATGTGAAGATGATGAGAAATAGTGTGAATTTTGGAATTGTCACTGTTAAGTTAAATACAGGCCTGGAGACAGGAAGACTAGAATTCAAATCTTGTATCAGACATATGAACCTGAACAAATCATTTAACCTATGTTTGCCTCAGTTTCCTCATCTGTAAAATGGGTATAATAATGGAGCCCTACCTCCCAAGGCTATTGTAAATATCTAATGAGATAATCTTTTTAAAAGGCTTTGCAATCTATTAAGCACTTAGATAAATAGGGTTATTCTGCAATTAGCTGCCAGAGCCCTACCTTCTGTTTTCTGAATCTAAGCTGGGATTCCTGCCTCTTTGCCTTGAGGCTGCTATTATCTGGCTCCTTTGCTCTCCTCTGCTAAGGTTCTCCTCTCTTACTTCCAGCACTGGCTTTTTCATCCTGTGCTCACCAACATCACGTGCCTCTCAGTTTGTCGTCACAGTGTTCAAAGTTTTCCCAGAGCTCTGCTTATCTGACAAACAACAGGGTCACTCAGATAGCTGTTGGACTGGAGTTTGGGATTTGGAGCTAGGGTTTCCTCCTCACCCTTCTGCTAGCTGAGTTCTGATAGGTGGATTGTTCTCATCTCTCTGCCATCAGTGCCCTCCCAACATGAGCAATACTTGAGACTCAGTCTTTTGGGAGGCTCAGAATAAACATGCTGGATGCTTCTTAATTTGCCCTTTATGTAATGTTGAAGAAACTGAGCAAGACAGAGATTAGAGAGTATTTAATAATTGATTTAATGGAGAGATTTACTGGGACCAATGGATCCATGTTTGGTCCCAGGGTTGAATGAGACTATCATCTCAAAGAATCCAGCCCTGAATGTCAGATATAAGATTCTTTTATGTTACAAGACTGATGACATAATGGGGGAGGTACCTGGATGGGATGACTTAAGCGGGGGAGGAACCTAGGATTAGTATGACATAATGGAGGCAGGCACATAGGATGACATAATGGAGGTAGGTATTGGAGAGGCTCCTGATATGCTAATGATGTCTAAAATGGATAAAGACCTTTATCCCATTAAACATTAAGAGGGAATAAGTAGAGCCTAAGGTCTAAGATATAAGACCTTTATCCTATCAAACATTAAGAGGGAATGGTTATAATCTGAGGCAGAGTAACTGAACAGGACAATTAGGGAAACTGGGTCAGGACATTAAGAGAACTGTGGCACAACATTTCCATTTCTATCATGCTCTCCTGGCAAACTTGTACTTAGTCATCACATTCTCTTGAAGTTTCAATAAGATTCAACAAGGCATCAGAGCAATTGGAGGAGAGAACAAGTTTCAGTAATGAGCAGGCCTAGATATAGTTATTAATATTTCTCTGTTGTTGATGAAATAACAGTTTATGAAAGGGTTTAACAGGACTTTAAAAAAGAATCATTATGATTAAAGTAAAACAAACATTAAATTATCGCAAACAATAATTATTATGATACGTTTCTAAGATATAAAATAATATCAACTTAAAATCCCTAAAGATTTTAGGTTCAATAGTATGTTTCACTAATCATCAGATCTAGCTACAGTTATTATTATTTGTCATGTTAATGCAACAAGAGTTAATGAAAAAATCTTTATAAAGAATGTTTCTTGTTAAAATAAAACCACTATTAAATTGTCAAAATGAATATTCAATGTAGAATGTCTATAAAATATGAAATAATATCATATAAAAATTCCAAAGACAACCTACCTCAGACAGTAAGATTCAGTAATGAACAGACCCAGGTTCATTTATTATTATTTCTCTCAACTTGTTTCAATAAGTTTATGAAAAAGATTTAATAGATCATTAAAAATTATCATTTTATTAAAATAAAACAAGCACTTGTTTGATTCTGATTTTCAATGAAGTATTTTCTTCCCTCACTTTTTTATATCTTTTTCTATTGTCCGAGTTTTTAAGTGAGTTGTTTTATTCTATGGAATTTTTTTCCATTTCTCCAATTTTATTTTTTAGAGAGCTATTTTCTGTTTCCAGTTCACTAATTCTATTTTTCAAGGATTTGATTTCTTTATCCACTCTGTCTTTAAATGAGTGGGATGACTTCTCCAGACTCTCTTGCCAAGCTTCCCTTTCCTTTTCCTATTTTTTCTTCTAGCTCTCTTGTGAGAGCCTTTTTAATTTCTTCTATGAGAGTCATCTGTGCTGAGGACCAGATGATATCCTCCTCTGGGGATTTATCTGGAGACAGTCTGTTTTTAGTCTCTTCAGGGTTTAAAGTCTGCTCTCTATCCATATAGAAGCTGTCAATGGTTAAGGTCCGTTTAAATTTTTTGCTCATTTTGTCAGAAAAGAAACAAAGACAAACTAGCAAAGGAAAAAAAAACCCAAATGGAATCTGCTTTTTTTTTTTTTTTTGAGGCGGGGGGGGAGGGCTGGGTGGTGTTACCAAAAAAATGAAACAATGGGAAAAAATGTCAAATACCTTCTTGGGAAAACAACAGATGTGGAAAATAGATGTAGGAGAGAGACAATCTGAGAATAATTGGACTCCCTGAAAAATATAATGAATAGATCCTGGACACTATTTTCCAGGAAATTATCAAAGAGAACTGTCCAGAATTCATAGAAACAGAGGGTAAAATAGACATTGAAAGAATTCATCAATCACCTACTAAAAAGAATCCTAAAATCAAAACAAGAAGAAATATAGTGGCCAAATGCCAGAACTATCAGACGAAGGAAAAAATACTGCAAGTGGCTAGAAAAAACCAATTCAAATATAGAGGAGACACAATAAGGATTGCCCAGTATCTAGCAGCGTCTACATTAAAGGATCGAAGGGCCTGGAATATGATATTCTGAAAGGCTAAGGAACTAGGTATGCAACTAAAAATAACTTACCCAGCCAAAATGAGCATCTTTTTCCAGGGAAGAAGATGGACATTCAATGAAATAAGTGAATTTCACCTATTTTTGATGAAAAAACCAGAACTTAACAAAAAGTTTGATCTACAAATATAGAACTCAAGAGAAACCTAAAAAGGTAAAAAGAAATGTTGTGAACTAATATTTCTGCTATAAAGATATATAAAGAATACATGTTATATGCCTTGTTCTAGAAACTAGAGGTGGAAAGGAAATTGTACCAGAAAAAAGGTAAAGTGGGGGTACTACATCTCATGAAGAGGCAAAAGAAACCTATTATATCTGAGAGAAAGAATGGAAGGGGATGAATATAGTGGGTATCTTACTGCCATCAGAATTGGTTTAAAGAGAAAAATTTTAGACATATTCGATTTATGGTGAAACTTCTCCCAACTCACTGAAAAATGGGAAAGGAAAAGGGAAAAGGGAAGGAATAAGCTAAGTGGAAAGGAATACAGAAATTGGGAGGAAAAGGAGTAAGATGGGGGAGGAATTCTAAAGTGGGGGGGAGGGATACTAAAAAGGGAGGGCTGTGAGAAGCAAGTGGTGCTCACAAGTTTAAAACTGGGGAGGGGTAAGGGGGAAGGAAGGGAGAAAAGCATAAACAGGGGTTAACAAGATGGCAAGTAATACAGAATTGGTCATTTTAACCATAAATGTGAATAGGGTACACTCCCCTATAAAGAGGAAGTGGTTAGCAGAATGGATTAAAAGCCAGAATCCTACAATATGTTGTTTACAGGAAACACACCTGAAGCAGGGAGATACATACAGAGTAAAGGTAAAAGGTTGGAGCAGAATCCACTATGCTTCAGGTGAAGCCAAAAAAGCAGGGGTAGCCATCCTGATCTCAGATCAAGCTAAAGCAAAAATTGATCTAATTAAAAGAGATAAGGAAGGGCACTATATCTTGCTAAAGGGTAGCATAGATAATAAAGTAATATCAATATTTAACATATATGCACCAAGTGGTGTAGCATCTAACTTCCTAAAGGAGAAGTTAAGAGAGTTGCAAGAAGAAATAGACAGCAAAACTATAATAGTGGGAGATCTCAACCTTGCACTCTCAGAATTAGATAACTCAAACCACAAAATAAATAAGAAGGAAGTCAAAGAGGTAAATAGAATACTAGAAAAGTTAGATATGATAGCTCTCTGGAGAAAACTAAATGGAGACAGAAAGGAGTACACTTTCTTTTCAGCAGTTCATGGAACCTATACAAAAATTGACCATATTTTAGGACATAAAAACCTCAAACTCAAATGCAGTAAGGCAGAAATAGTAAATGCATCCTTTTCAGACCACGATGCAATGAAAATTACATTCAACAAAAAGCCAGGGGAAAGTAGACCAAAAAATAATTGGAAAGTAACTAATCTCATTCTAAAGAATGATTGGGTGAAACAGCTGATTTGCTGTTGCCTATGTCTATTATTTTAGACATAATTTATAATTTCACCCAAAAAGATGACAATAATGAGATGTCATACCAAAATGTGTGGGATCCAGCCAAAGTGGTAATAAGGGGAAATTTCATACTCTAGAGGCCTACTTGCATAAAATAGAGAAAGAGAAGGTCAATGAATTGGGCTTGCAACTAAAAATGCTAGAAAAGGAACAAATTAACCTCCCCCCCCCCCCGCCCCGGCAAACACTAAACTTGAGATTCTAAAAATAAAAGGAGAGATCAATAAAATTGAAAGTAAAAAAACTATTGAATTAATTAATAAAACTAAGAGTTGGTTCTATGAAAAAACCAACAAAATAGACAAACCCTTAGTAAACCTGATTGAAACAAGGAAAGAGGAAAATCAAATTGTTAATCTTAAAAATGAAAAGGGAGAACTTGCCACTAACAAAGAGGAAATTAGAGCAATAATGAGGAGTTACTTTGCCCAACTTTATGCCAATAAATTCGACAACTTTAATGAAATATAAGAATACCTTCAAAAATATAGCTTGCCTGGATTAACAGAGGAAGAAGTAAAGACTAAACAGTCCCATTTTATTTTATTTTATTTTTCCCTAGGGTATTCTTTGTTTTTTTCCAATTAATTAATTAATCTATTATTTTATTATTAAATATTATTTTATAATAACTTTTTATTGACAGAACCCATGCCAGGGTAATTTTTTACAACATTATCCCTTGCACTCACTTCTGTTCCAATTTTCCCCTCCCTCCACCCCCTCCCCTAGATGGCAAGCAGTCCTATATATGTTAAATATGTTGCAGTATATCCTAGATACAATATATGCAGAACCAAACAGTTCTCTTGTTGCACAGGGAGAATTGGATTCAGAAGGTAAACATAACTCGGGAAGAAAAACAAAAATGCAAATAATTTACATTCATTTCCCAGTGTTCTTTCTTTGGGTGTAGCTGCTTCTGTCCACCATTGATCAATTGAAATTGAGTTAGATCTCTTTGTCAAAGAAATCCACTTCCATCAGAATACATCTTCATACAGTATCGCTGTTGAAGTATATAATGATCTCTTAGTTCTGCTCATTTCACTTAGTATCAGTTCATGTAAGTCTCTCCAAGCCTCTCTGTATTCATCCTGCCGGTCATTTCTTACAGAACAATAATATTCCATAACATTCATATACCACAATTTACCCAACCATTCTCCAATTGATGGGCATCCATTCAATTTCCAGTTTCTGGAATGGAAGAATACCTACAAAAATATAGGCTGCCCAGATTAACAGAGGAGGAAACATATTGCTTAAATAGTCCCATTTTAGAAAAAGAAATAGAACAAGCTATTGACCAACTCCCTAAGAAAAAATCCCCAGGACTAGATGGATTTACATGTGAATTCTACCAAATATTTAAAGAACAATTAACTCCAATGCTATATAAATTATTTGAAAAAATAGGAATTGAAGGAGTCCTACTAAATTCCTTTAATGACACAGACATGGTACTGATACCTAAACCAGGTAGATTGAAAACAGAGGAAAAAAATTATAGACCAATCTCCCTAGTGAATATTGATGTTAAAATCTTAAATAAAATATTAGTAAAAAGATTACAGAAAATCATCCCCAGGATAATACACTATGACCAAGTAGGATTTATACCAGAAATGCAGGGCTGGTTCAATATTAGGAAAACTATTAGCATAATTGACTATATCAATAACCAAATTAACAAAAACCATATGATCATCTCAAAAGATGTAGAAAAAAGCATTTGATGAAATCCAACATCCATTCCTAATATAAACACTTGAGAGGATAGGAATAAATGGACTTTTCCTTAAAATAGTCAGGAGCATATATTTAAAACCGTCAGTAAGCATCATATGCAATGGGGAAAAACTGGAACCTTTCCCAGTAAGATCTGGAGTGAAGCAAGGTTGCCCACTATCACCATTATTATTCAATATTGTATTAGAAATGCTAGCCTTGGCAACAAGAGTCGAGAAAGAGATTAAAGGAATTAGAGTAGGTAATGAGGAAACCAAACTATCATTCTTTGCAGATGATATGATGGTATATTTAGAGAACCCCAGAGATTCTACTAAAAAGTTATTAGAAATAATTGACAACTTTAGCAAAGTAGCAGGATACAAAATAAATCCCCATAAATCCTCAGCATTTTTATATATCACCAACAAAATCCAACGGCAAGAGATACAAAGAAAAATTCCATTCAAAATAACTGTCGATAGCATAAAATATTTGGGAATTTATCTACCAAAGGAAAGTCAGGAATTACATGAGCAAAATCACAAAAAATTTTCCATGCAAATAAAGTCAGATTTAAATAATTGGAAAATATTACGTGCTCTTGGATAGGTTGAGCGAATATAATAAAGATGACAATACTCCCTAAACTAATCTACTTATTTAGTGTTATACCAGACTCCCAAGAAAATATTTTAATGATCTAGAAAAAATAACAACAAAATTCATATGGAAGAACAAAAGGTCGAGAATCTCAAGGGAATTAATGAAAAAAAAAATCTAACGAAGGTGGCCTAGCTGTACCCGATCTAAAACTATATTATAAAGCAGCAGTCACCAAAGCCATTTGGTATTGGTTAAGAAATAGATTAGTTGATCAGTGGAATAGGTTAGGTTCACAAGACAAAATAGATAACTCTAGCAATCTAATGTTTGACAAACCCAAAGATCCTAACTTTTGGGATAAGAATTCATTATTTGACAAAAACTGCTGGGAAATTAGTATGGCAGAAATTAGGCCTGGATCCACACTTAACACCATATACCAAGATAAGATCAAAATGGATCCATGTTTTAGTCAATCAGAATAAGATTATAAATAAATTAGAGGAACATAGGATAGTTTATCTCTCAGACATGTGGAGGAGGAAGAAATTTGTGACCAAAGATGAACTAGAGACCATTATTGATCACAAAATAGAAAATTTTGATCACATCAAATTAAAAAGCTTTTGTGCAAACAAAACTAATGCAAACAAGATTAGAGGGAAAGCAACACATTGGGAAAACATTTTCACAGTTGAAGGTTCTGATAAAGGCCTCATTTCCAAAATATATAGAGAACTGACTCTAATTTATAAGAAATCAAGCCATTCTCCAATTGATAAATGGTCAAAGGATATGAACAGACAATTTTCAGATGATGAAATTGAAACTATTTCCACTCATATGAAAGAGTGTTCCAAATCACTATTGATCAGAGAAATGCAAATTAAGACAACTCTGAGATACCACTACATACCTGTCAGATTGGCTAAGATGACAGGAAAAAATAATGATGAATGTTGGAGGGGATGCGGGAAAACTGGGACACTGATGCATTGTTGGTGGAGTTGTGAACAAATCCAACCATTCTGGAGAGCAATCTGGAATTAGGCCCCAAAAGTGCATACCCTTTGATCCAGCAGTGCTACTACTGGGCTTATACCCCAAGGAGATACGAAAGAAGGGAAAGGGACCTGTATGTGCCAAAATGTTTGTGGCAGCCCTGTTTGTAGTGGCTAGAAACTGGAAAATGAATGGATGCCCATCAATTGGAGAATGATTGGGTAAATTGTGGTATATGAATGTTATGGAACATTATTGTTCTGTAAGAAATGACCAGCAGCATGAATACAGAGAGGATTGGTAAGAAGTCTTGAACTGATGCTAAGTGAAATGAGCAGAACCAGGAGATCATTATATACTTCAACAACGATACTGTATGAGGATGTATTCTGATGGAAGTGGATTCCTTCGACAAAGAGAAGATCTAACTCAGTTTCAGTCGATCAAGGATGGACAGAAGCAGCTGCACCTAAAGAAAGAACACTGGGAAATGAATATAACCTATTTGCATTTTTGTTTTCTTCCTGGTTTTTTTTTTATCTTCTGAATCCAGTTCTTCCTGTGCAACAAGAGAACTGTTCATTTCTGCACACATATATTGTATCTAGGATATACTGTGACATATTTAACATGTTTAGGACTGCTTGCCATCTAGGGGAGGGGGTGGAGGGAGGGAAGGGAAAAATCAGAACAGAAGTGAGTGCAAGGGATAATGTTGTAAAAAATTACCTAGGCATAGGTTCTGTCAATAAAAAGTTATAATTATTTAAAAAAGAAGAAAATATTAATAAAATTTAAGACAAAATTAACATTGAAAAAATAATAAAACAACCACTAAAGCACCACAAATAATATTATAACATTTTTATATAATATTCAATAATATGAAATTAGCATCCCGTGAGGTCCTAACTCAGACAGACAGGTAGTTTCACTAATCACCAGACCTAGATACTGCTATTATTATTATTTCTCTTGTTGATTCAATAACAGTTGATGAAAAAGTTTAACAGGTCTTTTAAAAACATCACAATCGTTAAAAGAACAACTAAGTTATCAAAAATAATATGAACTATACTATTTGTATACAATATAAAATAATATCAAAATAGAATCCCAAATGTCCTACCTCTGACAGGAAGTTTCCCTAATCATCAGGTCTTGATATAGTTATTATCATTTTTCATGTTTATGCAATAATAGTCAATGAAAAAGTTATAATCTGTTCTTTATAACAGTTCTGTATAAACAGTTCTTTAACAAGAATCATTATTTAAAAAAAAACAACCATTCCATTCACAAGTAATAGTTATTATAGTATATCTATATACCATGAAATGATATTAAATTATAATCCAAGACATCCTACCTCAGACAGTAAGTTTTAGTAATAAGCAAGCTTAGATACAGTTATTATTATTTTGCTCATATTGATGCAATAAGAGTTTATGAAATGGTTTAAAAGATCTTTAGAAAAGAATCATTATCAAAATAAAACATCCATTAAATTATCCCAAAGGATATTTATTATAGTGTATCTATAAGATAGTAAATAATATGAAATTAAAATCCTGAGTTCCTCCTTGAGACAGCAAGTTTCAGTAATCAGCAGGCCTATATATACTTATTATTATTTCTCTCATGTTGATGCAATTACAGTTTATGAAAGCGTTTAAAAACTTCATGCTCCTGTATTTCCTACCTGCTTTCCATAAGACTTCTGCATGTTCTCTTCCCCTTAGTGAAAATGAGAGAATGGCTTTCACTAGGCCCTCTCTCCTTCTTGATATCAATGAATCTTTATTTTTAAAAAGGTTTTTTAAAAAGAATCATTATTATTAAAATAAAACAACCATTATATTATCAGAAACCATAGTTGTTTTAGTATATCTTCATAATTTGAAATAATATCAAATTTACATGCCAAAAGACCCTGCCACACAGCAAGTTTCACTAATCACCAGGCCTAGCTACTATTATTGTTTTTTCTCAACTTAGTGCAATAACAGTTAACGAAAAATAATTTAATAGGTCTTTAAAAGAGAAGCATTATTTTAAAAAAACAACTATTAAAATATCACCAATAATATTCATTATACTAATAAACATAATTTTATTCATATTTATTATATTTCTATTATTTATGTAATTTATATAATTATATAAACAATAATAAAATTAGAATCCCACAAGCTACTAACTCAGAGACTTAGTTTCACTAATTATCAGGTCTATATACAGTTGTTATTATTTCCTTCCATTTGGTGCAATAACAGTTTGTGAACAAGTTTAACAAGTCCTTTGGAAAGTCATCATTATTAAAATAAAACAACAATTAAATGATCAAAACAACAATTATTATAGTATGTCTTTTATATTGATCAAATTAAAATTCCAAAAGTTCTATCTCTGACAGCAAGTTTCAGTAATCACCAGGCATAGATACTGCTACTCTTAATTCTCCTATTGCAGCAATAACAGTTAATGAAAAAGATGAATAGATCTTTAAAAAAGAAATATAATTGTAAAAATAAAACAATTAAGTTATCACCAGTAATATATAATATAGTATTTCTATACAATATCAAATAATATCAAATGAGAATCCCAAATGTCCTACCTCTTACATTAATTTTCACTAATCTCCAGGCCTTGATACAATTATTATTAATTCTCATGTTTATGTAATAACAGTTGTTGAAAAAAATTTCACACATCTTACTAAAAGAAGCATGATTATTGGCATAAAACAACCTTAAAATTAGAACAAATAATTTTTATTATAGAGTGTCTATATAATATGAAACAACATCAAATTAAAATCTCAAGATATCCTGCATCAGACTTTAAGTTTTAATAGTGAGAAGGCCTAGATACAGTAATTATTATTTCTGTCTTGTTGATGCAATAATACTTTATAAAATTGTTGAACAGGTCTTTAAAAAAGAATCAGTAATATTAAAATTTTCAAAAAATATTAAATTACCCCAAACATTAATTATTGTAGTATGTTTATAATAAATGAAATAATATCTAATTAAAATCTGAAGAAATGCTACCTTAGACAGCAAGTTTCAGTAATCAGCAGGCCTAGATATAGTTATTATTATTTTATGTTGATGCAATAAAAGTTAATGAACAAGTTTAACAGTTCTTTAAAAAAGAATCATAATTAGTAAAATAAAGCAACAATAAAGTTATCACCAATAATATTCATTATAGCATGTGTATATAATAAGAAATAATATCAAATTAGAATCCCATGACATCATCTCTCAGACATCAAGTTTCACTAATCACCAGGACGAGATAGTTATTATTTTTCTCATGTTTATGCAGTAAAAGTTTAAGAAAATGTTCAACAGGTATTTTAAAAAATCATTGTTATTAAAATGAAACAATCAAATTATCATAATAACTTTCATTATAGTATAGGCAGGAGACTCCTGGAAATCAGGGTGGAGACCCAGGGATAATTATGGAAGGTACCTGCCTCTCCTCATTTCTTCTGAGACTGGAGATCAAGCAAAAGAATCATGAAAATAAGGCAGGAAACTCCTGGAAGATACTTGGGTCTCCTCTTTCCTTCTCTGATCTTTCCTCAGGAGACTAGAGATCAGGCAGAACATAGACCTGGCTCAATGGAAGATGCCCATGTCTCCTTTTTTGATCCAGAGGCTAGAGAACAGGCAGGAAGCTTGTGGAAATCAGGATGGAGAGGCACAGAGCATGAAGGCACATACCCAGCTTTTCTCACTACCAAGGAAGACTGGAGACCCATTGGTAGACTCATGGACATCAGGCAGGAGATACATGAGAATGATGAAATGTTCCCACCTGTTCTCTCCTCTCTTCTCCTCTTTTCTGCAGAGGCAGGAGATCAGACCAGAGAAAGAGAGCATCCACTGGAAAGCACTGATTCCTCCATTCCCATTTCTACTAGAGGCTAGAGTCCATTCAGGAGACTCATGAAAATCAGGTTGTAGAGTCCTGGAGCATTCTGGAAGGCACTGTTACTTCTCCTCTCTTCCCTCTGGAGGCAGGAGATGAGACAGGAGCCAGGAAGGGCACTCACTGTAAGGGGCACACATCTCTCTTCCATCACAGGCTGGAGGTCAAGCAGGAGATGCTCTGGAGGCAATGGAAGGTTCGCACTTTTTCTCTGATTCTCAAAGCACATCTCATGTAAGAAATTCATTGATATCAGGCAGGATAGAGGGCCAAGTGAAAGCCATTCTATCATTTTCACTAAGGGCAAGAGAATATGCAGAAGTCTTATGGAAAGCAGGTAGGAGATGCAGGAGCATGAAGTAAGGTACTGTCATTTCCTCTTCTCTCTTTTGTCTTGTTTCCAGTGAAAGGAGTTATGGCAGGGGTCTCTTGCAGCAAAGTGAGAGGTGCCCACCTTGTCTTGTAGCTCCATTTGAGCTTGAGACAAGGGAAAATTCATAAAGATTAGGTAGAATACATATGGAGACATTTACTTCGCCCTACTCCTTTTCTCTCCTCTAGCTGAACACCAGCTAGAAAACTCATGGAGATCTGGAAGGAGAAGATCGGGCATATGGAGACAGGTGAATCATCGAAATCAGAGGGGAGATGTTGGAGGTGATGTCATACACTTAAGACACTAATGCAGTATTGGTGAAGTTGTATACTGATTCACCCATTCTGGAGTGCAATTTGGTGCTATCCACAAAGGGCTATAAAACCATTCATAGCCTATGAGCAAAAAATACCACTCTAGATAGTTATCTTAAAGAGAGAAAAAACAAAAAGACAAAGGACCTATATGTCCAAAAAGATTTATAGCAGCTTTTTTGTGGTGGTAAAGAATTGGTAATTAAATGGCTGTCCATCTATTGGGGAATGACTGAGCAAGTTGTTGTATATTATTGTGTGTGGGTTTTTTTGATTATAACTTTTTATTTTCAAAACATATGCATGGACAATTTTTCAGCATTGATTCTTGCATAACCTTGTGTTCCAAATTTTCCTCTCCTTTCCCCTATGCTTTTCCCCTAGATGACAAGCATTCACATATATGTTATACATATTAAAGTATATGTTAAATCCATATTTATAAAAGTATTTATAAAATTATCTTGCAGTACAAGAAAAATCAGATCAATAAAGAAAGAAAATGAATAAGAAAACAAAATGCAAGTGAACAACAAAAAAAGAGTAAGAATGTTGTTATTTTGTGATCCACATTCAGTTCCCACAGTCTTCTCTCTAGGTGTAGATGGCTCTCTTCATCACAAGATCGTTGAAAATGGTTTCAATCATCTCATTATTGGAAAGAGTCATGTCCATCAGAATTGATCGTTGTAGAATATTGTGTTGCTGTGCACAATGATCTCCTGGTTCTGCTCATTTCACATAGCATCAGTTTATGTAAGTCTCTCCAGTCCTTTCTGAAATCATCCTAGTGATCATTTCCTATAGAACAATAATATTCCATAATATTCATATACCATAACTTATTCAGCCATTCTCCAGTTGATGGGAATCCACTCATTTTCCAGTTTCTTGCCATTACAAAGAGGGCTGCCACAAACATTTTTGCACATGTGGGTCCTTGTCCTTCCTTTAAGGTATCTTTGGGATATGAGCCCAGTAGAAACACTGCTGGGTCAAAGGGTATGCACAGTTGGATGATTTTTTTGAGCATAGTTCCAAATTGCTCTCCAGAATGGCTGAATCTGTTCACAATTCCAACAACAATGTATCAGTGTCCCAGTTTTTCCCACATCCCCCCCAACATTTTCCTGTCATTGTAGCAAATTTGAGAGGTGTGTAGTGATATCTCAGAGTTGTCTTAATTTACATTTCTCTGATCAATAGTGATCTAGAGCACCTTTTCATGTGACTAGAAATGGTTTCAATTTCTTCATCTGTAAATTGTCTATTCCTATCCTTTGACCATTTATCAACTGGAGAATGGCTCCAATTCTTATAAATTTGGGTTTGTTATCTACAAAATTTAGAAATGAGGCCTTTATCAGAAACCTTAAATGTGAAAATGATTTCCCAATTTATTGCTTCCCTTCTAATCTTGTCTGCATTCGTTTTGTTTGTACAAAAACTTTTTAGCGTAATATAATCAAAATTATCTATTTGGTGTTAATTTATGATTTGAAGTTCTTCTTTGGTCACAAATTCCTTCCTTCTCCATAGATCTGAGAGGGAAACTATCTTATATTCTTCTAATTTGCTTATAATATCACTCACTATGTCTCAATTTTGACTTTATCTTGGTATATGGTGTTAGGGATGGGTCAATGCTTAGCTTCTGCCATTCTAGTTTTCAGTTTTTCCAGTAGTTTTTGTCAAATAGTGAGTTCTTTTCCCCAAAGCTGGAGTCTTTAGGGTTGTTAAAAACGAGATTGCTATAGTTATTGACTACTTTGTCCTGTGACCTTAACCTACAAACTGATCTACTTCTCTATTTCTTAGTCAGTACCAAATGGTTTTGATCACTGCTGCTTTAAAATATAGTTTCACCTCTGGCACAAGGAGGCTATTCTCATTGGCATTTTTTTTTTCATTAATTCCCTTGAAAATATTGACCTCTCTCTCGTATCCCACAATTCCTCTCTCTAGTATAAAAGAAACAGACAGAGGCTCTCAGACAGATTTCAGTGAAGTTACATGAAGAGTGGAGCTGGATTGAAGGCTGAAGAAAGCAGAGGCAGAAGCAAAGGACAAAACTGCAAGAGCTCTTGGAACCAAGCAGAGAGATAGGCCTCAACTAACCAGGCTATTTTGGAAGGAGAAAATAAACGTTTGTATTTTTACCAGCTGGCTGCATTTGGGGTAATTATTGATCTGAACTGAAACTAAGGCTGCCTCCAGAAAACCTCCCCCAAGAAATCTGCACCTCTCCCCCAGAGAGAACCATCATCCTATATTATTATTATAAAGAAGAACAAGAACTCCACAAAATGGAATTTCTCTTTGTATCTCTTGCTGCTGAACTTTGTGAGTAATATATAAAAATTCTGATGCTTTATATGGATTTATTTTGTATCCTGCAACTTTGCTAAAGTTGTGGATTACTTCTAATAGTCTTTTAGTTGATTCTCTAGGGTTCTCTAAGTATACCATCATATCATCTTCAAAGAGTGATAATTTGCTTACCTCATTACCTACTCTAATTCCTTTAACCTCTTTTTCTTCTCTTATTGCCAAAGCTAACATTTCTAATAGAGTATTGAATAGTAATGATGATAGCGGGCAAACTTGTTTCACTCCTGCTCTTATTGGGAATGGTTCTAGTTTGTTCCAATTACGTATGATTGTTGCTGATGCTTTTAAATTTATGCTACTGATCATTTTAAGGAAAAGTCCATTTTATTCTTATACTCTCTAGTGTTTTTAATAGAAATGGGTATTGGATTTTATCAAATGCTTTTTCTGAATGTATTGACATCATCATATAATTTTTGTTAATTTGGTTATTGATAGAGTCAATTATGCTAATAGTTTTCCTAATATTGAACCTGTCCAGCATTGCTGGTATAAATCCTACTTGGTTATAGTGTATTATCCTGGGGATGAATTTTTGTAATATCATTGCTAATATTTTATTTAAGATTTTTGCATCAACATTCATTAGGGATATTGGTCTATAATTTTCTTTGTCTGTTTTCGCCCTACTTAGTTTAGGAGTCAGCACCATGTCTGTGTCATAAAAGGAATTTGGTAGGACTCCTTCATTCCCTATTTTTTCAAATAGTTTATATAGCATTGGGACTAATTGTTCTTTAAATGTAAATCCATCTGGTCCGAAGGATTTTTTTTCTTAGGGAGTTGATTAATAGCTTATTCTATTTCTTTTTCTGAAATGGGACTATTTAAGCAATTTACTTCCTCCTCTGTTAATCTGGGAAGCCTATATTTTTGGAGGTACTCATCCATTTCATTTAAGTTATCAAATTTATTGGCATAAAGTTGGGCAAAGTAGCTCCTTATTATTGCTCTAACTTCCTCTTCATTGGTGGAAAGTTCCCTCTTTTCATTTTTAAGTCTAACAATTTGATTTTCCTCTTTCCTTTTTCTAATCAGATTTACCAAAGACTTGTCTATTTCATTGGTTTTTTCATAAAACCAACTCTTAGTTTTATTTATTAATTCAATAGTTTTTTTTTTTTACTTTCAATATTATTGATTTCTCCTTTTAATTTTAGAATTTCAAGTTTAGTATTGATTGGGGGGTTTTAATTTGGTCTTTTTCTAGCTTTTTAAGTTGCAAATCCAATTCATTGATCTTCTCTTTCTCTATTCTATTCAAGTAAGTCTCTAAAGATATAAAATCCCCCCCCCCCTTATTACCATTTTGGCTGCATCCCACAAATTTTGGTATGATGTCTCATCATTGTCATTATCTTGAGTGAAATTATTAATTGTGTCTATAATTTGCTGTTTCACCCAATCATTCTTTACGATGAGATTATTTAGTTTCCAATTATTTTTTTGGTCTATTTTCCCCTGGTTTTTTATTGAATGTAATTTTCATTGTATCGTGATCTGAAAAGGATGAATTTCTGCTTTCTATTTCTGCTTTCCTGCGTTTAATTTTGAGATCTTTATATCCTTATATATGGTCAATTTTTGTATAGGTTCCATGAACTCTGAGAAGAAAATATACTCCTTTCTGTCACCATTTAGTTTTCTTCAAAGATCTATCATATCTAATTTTTCTAATATTCTATTTACTTCCTTAATTTCTTTCTTATTTGTTTTGTAGTTTGATTTATCTAATTCTGAGAGTGCTATTATAGTTTTGCTGTCTATTTCTTCTTGCAACTCTCTTCACTTCTCCTTTAGGAAGTTAGATGCTATACCACTTGGTACATATATGTTTAGTATTGCTATTGCTTCATTGTCTATGCTATCCTTTCGCAACATATAGTTTCCTTCCTTATCTCTTTTAATTAGATCATTTTTTGCTTTTGCTTGATCTGAGATAAGGATGGCTACCCCTGCTTTATTTTCATTAACTGTTATTTCATCAACAACAGAGAAATAATAATAACTGTATCTAGGCCTGCTCATTACTGAAACTTGCTGTTAGATTAGAATGTCTTGGCATTTTAATAAGTTATTATTTCCTATTATAATAATAACAGTGTATAAAAATATTATTTGTGATAATTTAATGCTTGTTTTATTTTAACATTAATGATTATTTTTAAAGATCTATGAAACTTTTAAATTGATTTATTACATCAACATTAGAGAAATAATCATTGCTGCATCTAGTTTTGGTGATTAGTGAAACTGGTTATCAGAAGTAGGATCTGTTGGGATTTTCATTTGATATTATTTCCTTTTATATAGACACTATATAATAAATATTTGTGATAATTTAATGGTTGTTTTATTTTAATAATAATTATTAGTTTTTAAAGCTCTCTTAATCTGCTTCATTAACCATTATTGCATCCACATGAGAAATAATAATTATAATAATAATTGTATTTGGACCTGCTGATTAGTTAAACTTGCCATATAAGGAAGGATGTATGAGATTTTAATTTGATATTATATCATTTTATATAGACAGACTATAATGATTATTTTTGTGATAATTTAATGATTGTTTTATTTTAATAATCATGATTCTATTTTTAAAAAGCTGTAAAACCATTCCACAAAATGTTATTGCATCAAAAAGAAAGAAATAATCATGAGTGTACCTAGGCCTGCAGATTATTGAAACTTGCTGTCTCAGATAAGATCTCTTGGGATTTTAATTTGATGTTATTTCATATTATATAAACATTATATAATGAATATTGGTGATAATTTAATCCTTGTTTTATTTTTAATAATAATGATTCTTTTTTTAAGGCCTGTTAAACTTTTTCATTAACTGTTATTGCATCAAAATGAGAGGAAATAATATTAACTATATCTAGGCCTTCTAATTACTCAAAATTGCTTTCTGAGGAAGGATCTTTGGGGATTCTAATTTTATATTATATCATATTGTATTGAAATAGTATGCTGAATATTATTTGTAATAATTTGATTATTGTTTTATTTTAATAAAAGTTATTCTTTTTTAAAGACCTGTTAAACCTTTTCATAATCTGTTATTGCATCAATATGAGAGCAATATCAAGGCCTGCTGATTACTGAAATTTGCGTCTGAAGTACAAACTCTTGGTATTTTAATTTGATATTATTACATATCTTATAGACATACCATAAAAATTAATGTTCTTCATAATTTAGTGGTTATTTTCTTTGAAGAAAAACAATTTTTTTAAAGACCTGCTTAATCTCATAAACTGTTATTGCTTCAAGAAAGAAATAATATCTAGGCCTGCTAATTACTGAAACTTTTATGAAGTAGGGTCCTTGGAATTTTAATTTATAATTATTTCATATCTCACAGGAGACTGAAAGGCAGTTGCTTTCTCTGACCTCTCTCCTCTTTCCTCCAATTTATTTCATTACCAATCCACAAGGAATATCTATGTTAGTAAAGGCTGCTTTCAAGTGTTATGATTCATAGTTGTGGAGGCTCTCAGAGAATTGACCTGCACCTTCATTTAGGTATATTCCTTAACAAATAATAATGATTCTTTCTTAAAGACCTGTGAAACCTTTTCATTATCTGTTATTGCATCAGCATAAAAAAAATTAAACTGCATCTAGTCCGACTGATTTGTGAAACATGCTGTCTGAGGGATTATAATTATATAATCTTTGGGATTATAATTTGACATTATTTAACATTATATAGACATAGTACAATGAATATTATTTGTGATAATTTAATAGCTGTTTAATTTTAATAATTATAATTATTTCTTAAAGACTTATTAAACTTTTTTCATTAACTGTTATTGGATCAACATTGGAGAAATAATAATAACTGTTATCTAGACCTGGTGAGAAGTTAAACTTGCTGTCTGAGGTAGCATCTCTTGGGATTTTAATTTAATATGTTTTCATATCTTATACACATACTATTTTAAATATTATTTATGATAATTTAAATGCTGTTTTAATAATAATGACACTTTAAAAAAGAAATGTTAAATTTTTTCATTATTTGTTATTGAATCAATATGAGAAGACTAATAATTGTATCTAGCCCTAGTGATTAGTGAAACTTGCTGTCTGCAGTAGGCTCTTTTGGGATTTTAATTTGATATAATTTCATAATATATAGACATGGTATAATGGATATTATTTGTGATAATTTAATGGTTGTTTTATTTTAATAATAATAATTCTTTTTAAAAACCTGTAAAACCCTTTCATGAACTGTTATTGCATCAACATGAGAGAAATCATATGCTATCTAGGCCTACTCATTACTGAAATTTACAATCGAAGGTAGGATGTCTTGAGATTCTAATTTGGCATTATTTTGTATTATATAGACATTCCATAATGAACATTCTTTTTGATAATTTAATGGTTGTAAAAAAAAGATAATTTAATGGTTGTTTTATTTTAATAATGATGATTATTTTTTAAACCCTCTTAAACTTTTTCATTAACTGTTATTTCATCAACATGACAAATAATAACAATAACAGTACCTAAGCCTGGTGATTATTGAAACTTGCTGTCAGAGGGAAGACCTTTTGGGATTTTAATTTGATATGTTTTCATATTATATAGACATTGAATAATAAATATTATTTGTGATAATTTAATCATTGTTTTATATTAATAATTATCATACTTTGAAAGACCTGTTAAACTTTATCATTAACAGTTATTGCATTAATATGAGAAAAAAATAATAAGTGTATCTAATCCTGTTGATTAGTGAAACTTGCTGTCAGAGAGAGGATCTCTTGGGATTTTAATTTCATATTATTTCATATCTTATAGCCATACTATACCAATTATTGTTTGTGATAACATAATGGATTTTTTATGTTAACAATAATGATTGTCTTTTAAAGACCAGTTAAACCCTTTTATACACTGTTATTGCATCTTCATCAGACAAATTATAGTAACTATCTAGATCTGTGGTTTACAGAAACTTGGTGTCTGAGGTAGGATCCCCGGGGATTTTAATTTGATATTATTTCATATCTTATAGACTTACTCTAAAAGTTATTGTCTGTGATAATTTAATGGTTGTTTTGTTTTAATGATGATGATTCTTTTTTAAAGACTTGTTAAACTATTTCATTAAATGTTATTTTATATACATGAGAAATAATAATGATAATAATTGTATCTATGCTTGCTTGGTGATGTGTGAAACTTCCTATCTAAGGATAGATCTTTTGGGATTTAAATTTAATTTTATTTCATTTTATATAGACATACTATAATAAATATTATTTTGATAATATGATGGGTGTTTTATTTTAATAACAACGATTCTTTTTAAAGACCAGTTGAACTTTCTCATTAACTGTTGTTGCATCAACATGAGAAATAATAATAATGATAACAAAATCTAGGCCTGGTGATTAGTGAAATTCTTCTTTCTGAGGTAGGATCTTTTGGGCTTATACTTTGATATAATTTCCTATTATGTAAGCATACCATAATGAACATTAATTTAATGGTTGTTTTATTTTAATGATTACGATTCTTTTAAACCTCCTGTTCAACATTTCCATTAACTCTTATTGCATCAATGTGAGAAATTATAATAATAACTTTATCTAGGCTTGGTGATGCAAGAAAATTCCTATCTGAGGGAGGATATTTGGGGATTTTAATTTGATATTATTGCACATTATAAAAACATGTTATAATGAATATTATTTTGATAATATGATGGTTGTTTTATTTTAGTAATAATGATTCTTTTTAAAGATTTCTTCAACTTTTTCATTAACTTATATTGCATCAAAATGAGAGAAATAATAACAACTAAATCCAACCATGGTGATTAGTGAAACTCGATGTCCGAGATTAGAATCTAGGGATTCTAATCTGATATTATTTCATATTGTATAGATGTACTGTAATATTTATTTTTTATAATTTAATTATTGTTTTATTTTAATAATAATGATTCTTTTTTAAAGATGTTACAGCCTTCCATAAAATGTTGTTGCATCACAATGAGGGAAGTGATAATAAATATACCAAGGACAGCTCATTCCTGAAACTTACTGTCTGAGGCAGGTTGTCTTGTGATTCTAATTTGATATTCTTTCAACTTATATAGACATTCTATAATGAATTGTATTTGTGATAATTTAATTGTTTTATTTTAATAACAATGATTCTTTCTTAAAGACATTTAAACTTTTTCATTTACTATTAATGAATAAGCATAAGAAACATTGTAATTACTGCATCTAGCCTTGGTAATTAGTGAAACATGCTGTTGGAGGTAGGATCTTTGGGATTTTAATTTTATATTATTTCATATAATATAGATAGAGTCTAAAGAATATTATTTTTTATATTTATTGGTTTTATTGCTTATTTTATTGCTGATTACTATATATGGCTGTCGGAGGTAGGATGTCTCAAGATCTTAATTTGATATTATTTCATGACTTATAGACATACTGTAATAATTATTGTTTCTGATAATTTAATGATTGTTTTCTTTTATTAATAATGATTCTTTTTTAATGACCTGGTAAATCCTTTCACAAACTGTCATTGCATCAACATGATAGAAATAATATCAATATTTAATTTAATGGTTCTTTCATTTTAATAATAACCATTATTTTAGAAGATCTGTTAAAATTTTCATTAACTTTTATTTCATCAAATGTTGGAGAGGATGCGGGAAAACTGGGACACTGATACATTGTTGGTAAAGTTGTAAACGAATTCAACCATTCCAGAGAGCAATCTGGAATTATGCCCCAAAAGTTATCAAACTGTGCAAACCTTTTGATCCAGCAGTGCTACTACTGGATTTATACCCTAAGGAGATACTAAAGAAGGGAAAGGGACCTCCATGTGCCAAAATGTTTGTGGCAGCCCTGTTTGTAGTGGCTAGAAACTGGAAAATGAATGGATGCCCATCCATTGGAGAATGGTTGGGTAAATTGTGGTATATGAATGTTATGGAATATTATTGTTCTGTAAGAAATGATCAGCAGGATGAATACAGAGCAGCTTGGAGAGACTTACATGAACTGTTGCTAAGTGAAATGAGCAGAAGCAAGAGATCATTATATACTTCAACAACAATACTGTATGAGAATGTATTCTGACAGAAGTGGATTTCTTCGACAAAGAGAAGATCGAACTGAGTTTCAATTGATCAATGATGGACAGAAGCAGCTACACCCAAAGAAAGAACACTGGGAAATGAATGTAAACTGTTTGCATTTTTGCTTTTCTTCCCAGGTTATTTTTACCTTCTGAATCCAACTCTTCCTGTGCAACAAGAGAACTGTTCATTTCTGCACACATATATTCTATCTAGGATATACTGTGACATATTTAACATGTATAGAACTGCCTGCCATCTGGGGGAGGAGGTGGAGGGAGGGAGGGAAAAAGTCGGAACAGAAGTGAGTTCAAGATAATGTTGTAAAGAAAATTTTTCAAAATTAAAAAAACCCTTTTATTTCATCAACATGAGAAGTTATATTAATAATATCAGTATCTAGGCTTGTTGATGCATGAAACTTCCTATCTCAGGAAAATTCTTTGGGGATCTTAATTTGATATTATTGCATATTACATAGTCATACTATAATGAATTTTTTTATAATATGATGGTTTTTATGTTAATAAAAACAATTTTTAAAGCCCTGTTGAACTTTTTTATGAGCTTTTATTGTATAATAATAACATTTTTAGACCTAGTGATTACTGAAACATTTCTCTCTGAGCCAGGAACTTTTGGGATTCTAGTTTGATGTTATTTCATATTATATAGCTATAGTATAATATATATCATTTATGATAATTTAACTGTTTTATTTCAATAGTTATTATTTTTTAAGATCTATTAAACTTTTTCATTAACTGCAATTGCATCAATGTGAGGAATTTTAATAATAATATCTGTATCTAGGCTTGATGATACATGTAACTTCCTAATTTAGATAGGATGTTTTGGCATTTTAATTTGATATTATTGCATAGTAGAAACACTTTTTATAATGATATTATTTTGCTAACATGATGGTTGTTTTAATTTTAATAATAATGATTTTTTTCTTATAGACGTGTTATTGCATCAACATGGAAGAATTAATAGTAACTGTTTCCATCCCTGGCGATTATTAAAACTTGCTCTCTGAGGTAGTATATTTTGGGATTTTAATTTGATATTATTTCATGTTGTACAGAATTAGCTTAATAAATGTTATTTGTGATAACTTAATGGCTGTTTTATTTTAATAATTATGATGCTTTTTGAATCTTTTTGATTAACTGCTATTGTATCAACATAAGAGAAATAACAATTATATTTAGTCTTGCTGATTACTATATATGGCTGTCGGAGGTAGGATGTCTCGAGATTTTGATTTGATATTATTTCATGACTTATAGACACACTATAATAATTATTGTTTCTGATAATTTAATGATTGTTTTGTTTTATTAATAATGATTCTTTTTTTAATGATTTGGTAAAGCCTTTCACAAACTGTCATTGCATCAACATGATAGAAATAATAAAAACTCTACTTAGATCTCCTTATTACTGATACTTGCAGTCTGAGTTAGGATTTTTTGGGATTATACTTTGATATTATTTCATATTATATAGACATAGTATAATGAATATGATTTGTGACAATTTAATGGTTGTTTTAATAATAATTGTTCTTTTTAGAAGACCTGTTAATCTCTTTCTTTAACTATTATTGCATCGATATACGAAATTATAATAATAATAACTTTATTTAGGTTTGTAATGAAATTTTAATTTTTGGCATTTTATGTTGATATTATTATATATTATACATTAATATTATAATTATTATTTTTACTGATAATTTAAAGGTTGTTTTATTTTAATAATAAGGATTATTTTTAAAGACCTCTTAAACTTTTTCCTTAACTGTTATTGCAGCCCTGGTGATTAGTGAGACTTGCCATCAGTGTGAGATATGCTGAAAAGTTGGGTTTCCACAGTATTGCAAACTTTGAGGAAGTGTGGAATAATGGGTACTGCTGACCAAGAAGTTTTCAGAATGTGAGAGGTTAAAGAAGATTAGGATTCACAAAACAATTAAGTGACTAATAGAAGCCTTGAGCCAATAAGGAATTAGGGGACTAGGAAAGCATAGGGGGATTCTGCTAATCAGAAAGAGTCTTATGGTTTTAAGAAAACCACAAACTTAAGATAATAGCCCATCCAGTCCAAACTAGTTGGGGTCAATGACAGGACTTGACCAAATCACTGCTGTGTCTGCTTAATAGACTAAGTGAATATTAAACCACACACCCCAGAAGAGGAGTTTTCCACCATTTTTGAACATGGGATGTATGAGTGTGTGTGTGGGAGAACATGTTTTATACGTAGTAAGGGGAAATGTAGTGGGCATATCAGAAAAATTATAACCCGGATAAAACGGACCAATCTGTTCTCTGAAGAGAGGAGCATCACATTAGCAAGTATAAAGGTTTTCTCAGTTCTGTACTCTGTGCTTCCTCTTCCTTTTTTTTTTTTAATAACTTTTTATTGACAGAACCCATGCCAGAGTAATTTTTTACAGCATTATCTCTTGCACTCACTTCTGTTCCAATTTTTCCCCTCTCTCTTCCACTCCCTCCCCCAGATGGCAAGCAGTCCTTTACATGTTAAATAGGTTACAGTATATCCTAGATACAATATATGTGTGCAGAACCAAACAGTTCTATTGTTGCACAGGGAGAATTGGATTCAAAAGGTAGAAATAACCCGGGAAGAAAAACAAAAATGCAAGCAGTTTATATTCATTTCCCACTGTTCTTTCTTTGGGTGTAGCTGCTTCTGTCCATCCTTGATCAACTGAAACTGAATTAAATGCTTTTTCTTCCTAAAGAGGAGTGGGGCCCACTTCTGGCCGAAAACATTAAGATGATTCCTTAAGATTCATCTTTTTTTTAAAATAACTTTTTATTGACAGAACATAAGCATGGGTAATTTTTTTTACAACATTATCCTTTGCACTCACTGCTGTTCTGACTTTTCCCTTCCCTCCCTCCTACCCTTACACAGCAGGTAGTCTTATAAATGTTAAATATGTTATAGTATATCCTAGATACAATATATATATGTGCAGAACGATACAATTTTCTTGTTACACAAGAAGAGTTGGATTCAGAAGGTAAAAATAACCTGCTAAGAAAACTAAAAATGTAAGTAGTCCGCATTCATTTCCCAGTGTTCCTTCTCTGGGTGTAGCTGATTCTGTCCATCACTGATCAACTGGAACTGAATTAGATCCTCTCTTTGTTGAAGATATCCACTTCCATGAGAATGCATCCTCATACAATATTGTTGTTGAAGTGTTTAATGATCTCCTGGTTCTGCTCATTTCACTCAGCATCAATCAGTTCATGTAAGTCTCTCCAAGCCTCTCTGTATTCATCCTGCTGGTCATTTCTTACAGAACAATAATATTCCATAATATTCATATACAACAATTTACCCAACCATTCTCCAATGGATGGGCATCCATTCATTTTCCAGTTTCTAGCCACTACAAACAGGGCTGCCACAAACATTTTGGCACATACAGGTCCCTTTCCCTTCTTTAGAATCTCTTTGGAATATAAGCCCAATAGTAACACTGCTGGATCAAAGGGTATGCACAGTTTGATAACTTTTGGGGCATAATTCCAGATTGCTCTCGAGAATGGTTGAATTCATTTACAACTCCACCAACAATGTATCAGTGTCCCAGTTTTCCCACATCCCCTCCAACATTCATCATTATTTTTTTTCCTGTCATCTTAGCCAATCTGACAGGTGTGTCGTGGTATCTCAGAGTTGTCTTAATTTGCATTTCTCTGATTAATACTTATTTGGAACACTTTCATATGAGTGGAAATAGTTTCAATTTCATCATCTGAAAATTGTCTCTTCATATCCTTTGACCATTTATCAATCAGAGAATGGCTTGATTTCTTATAAATCAGAGTCAATTCTCTATATATTTTGGAAATGAGGCCTTTATCAGAACCTTTAACTGTGAAAATGTTTTCCCAGTTTGTTGCTTCCCTTCTAATCTTGTTTGCATTTGTTTTATTTGTACAAAGGCCTTTTAACTTGATATAATCACAATTTTCTATTTTGTGATCAGTAATGATCTCTAGTTCTTCTTTGGCCACAAATTCCTTCTTCCTCCACAAGTCTGAGAGGTAAACTATCCTATGTTCCTCTGATTTATTTATAATCTCCTTCTAGATACCTAAATTATGGACCTGTTTTGATCTTATCTTGGTGTACTGTGTTAAGTGTAGGTCTATGCCTAGTTTCTGCCATACTAATTTCCAGTTTTCCCAACAGTTTTTGCCAAATGGTGAATTCTTATCTCAAAATTTGGGATCTTTGGGTTTGTCAAATACTAGATTGCTATAGTTACTGACTATTTTGTCCTGTGAGCATTGATCAACTAGTCTATTTCTTAGCCAATACCAAATGGTTTTGGTGACTGCTGCTTTATAATATAGTTTTAGACCAGGTATAGGCAGGCCACGTTCATTTGATTTTTTTTTTCATTAATTCCCTTGAAATTCTTGACCTTTTGTTCTTCCATATGAATTTTTTTTAATAGGTTATTAAAAATAGTTTCTTGGGAGTCTGATTCGTATAGCACTAAATCAATAGATGAGTTTAGGGAGTATTGTCATCTTTCTTATATTCGCTTGGCCTATCCAAGCACTTAATATTTTTCCAAATATTTAAATCTGACTTTATTTGTGTGCAAAGTGTTTTGTAGTTTTACTCATATAGCTTCTGATCCTCCATTGGCAGACAGATTCCCAAATATTTTATGCTATCAACAGTTATTCTGAATGGAATTTCTCTTTGTATCTCTTGCTATTGGATCTTGTTGATGATGTATAAAAATGCTGAGGATTTATGGGAATTTATTTTGTATACTGCAACTCTGCTTAAGTTGTAAATAATTTCTAATACCTTTTTAGTAGAATCTCTGGGGTTCTCTAAATATACCATCATATCATCTGCAAAGAATGATAATTTGGTTTCTTCATTACCTACTCTAATTCATTTAATCTCTTTATCAATTCTTATTACTGAGGCTAGCATTTCTAATACAATATTGAATAATAATAGTGATAGTGGGCAACCTTGTTTCACTTCTGATCTTACTGGGAAAGTTTCCAGTTTATCCTCATTATATATGATGCTTACTAACGGTTTTAAATATGTGCTCCTAGCTATTTTAAGGAAAAGTCTATTTATTCCTATACTCTCAAGTGTTTTTATTAGGAATGGATGTTGGATTTTATCAAATGTCTTTTCTGCATCTATTGAGATGATCATGTGATTAATTTGGTTATTGATATAGTCAATTATGCTAATAGTTTTCTGAATATTGAACCAGCCCAGCATTACTGGCATAAATCCTACTAGTTCATAGTGTATTATCCTGGATGATTTTCTGTAATCTTTTTGCTAATAATTTATTTAAGATTTTAGCATCAATATTCATTAGGGAAATTGGTCTATAATTTTCTTTCTCTGTTTTCAACCTACCTGGTTTAGTTAGTAGTATCATGTCTGTGTCATAAAAGGAGTTTGGTAGGACTCCTTCATTCCCTATTTTTTCAAATAATTTATATAGCATTGGAGTTAATTGTTCTTTAAATGTTTGGTAGAATTCATATGTAAATCCATCTGTCCTGGGGATTTTTTCTCAGGGAGTTGATTAATACTTTGTCCTCTTTGTTTTCTAAGATGGAACTGTTTAACCAATTTACTTCTTCTTCTGTTAATCTGGGCAAGCTATATTTTTTTTTGGGGGGGACACAAAACATATAGGTAGTTTAATGGATCTTTGGGCATAATTTCAGATTGCTCTTCTTTTTTAAAATAGCTTTTTATTTACAAATTATATGTATGGGTAATTTTACAGCATTGACAATTGCCAAACCTTTTGTTCCAATTTTTCCCCTCCTTCCCCCCACCCCCTCCCCTAGATGGCAGGATGACCAATAGATGTTAAATATATTAAAGTATAAATTAGATACAGAATAAGTTATACATGACCAAGCCGTTATTTTGCTGTACAAAAAGAATCGGACTCTGAAATATTGTACAATTAGCCTGCGAAGGAAATCCAAAATGCAGGCAGGAAAAAATAGAGGGATTGGGAATTCAATGTAATGGTTCTTAGTCATCTCCCAGAGTTCTTTCACTGGGCGTAGCTGGTTCAGTTCATTACTGCTCCATTGGAACTGATTTGGTTCATCTCATTGCTGAGGATGGCCAGGTCCATCAGAATTGATCATCATATAGTATTGTTGTTGAAGTATAGAATGATCTCCTGGCCCTGCTTGTTTCACTCAGCATCAGTTCGTGTAAGTCTCTCCAGGCCTTTCTGAAATCATCCTGTTGGTCATTTCTTACTGAACAATAATATTCCATAATATTCATATACCACAATTTATTCAGCCATTCTCCAATTGATGGGCAGCTACTCAGTTTCCAGTTTCTGGCCACTACAAAGAGGGTTGCCACAAACATTCTTGCACATGTGGGTCCCTTTCCCTCCTTTAAGATGTCTTTGGGATATAAGCCCAGTAGTAACACTGCTGGATCAAAGAGTATGCACAGTTTGATAACTTTTGAGCATAGTTCCAAATTGCTCTCCAGAATGGTTGGATGTATTCACAATTCCACCAACAATGTACCAATGTCCCAGTTTTCCCACATCCCCTCCAACATTCCGCATTATGTTTTCTGAGGGGTGTGCAGTGGTATCTCAGAATTGCCTTAATTTGCATTTCTCTGATTAATAATGACTTGGAGCATCTTTTCATATGGCTAGAAATAGTATCAATTTCTTTGTCTGAGAATTGTTTGTTCATATCCTTTGACCATTTATCAATTGGAGAATGGCTTGATTTCTTATAAATTAGAGTCAATTCTCTATATATTTTGGAAATGAGTCCTTTATCAGAACCTTTGACTGTAAAAATATTTTCCCAGTTTATTGCTTCCCTTCTAATCTTGTCTGCATTAGTTTTGTTTGTACAAAAACTTTTCAGTTTGATATAATCAAAATTTTCTATTTTGTGATCATTAATGATCTCTAGTTCTTCTTTGGTCATAAATTCCTTCCTTTTCCACAGGTCTGAGAGGTAAACTATCCTGTGTTCCTCTAATTTATTTATAATCTCATTCCTTATGTTTAGGTCATGAACCTATTTTGACCTTATCTTGGTGTGTGGTATTAAGTGTGGGTTGATGCCTATTTTCTGCCATACTAGTTTCCAATTTTCCCAGCAATTTTTGTCAAACAGTAAATTATTATTCCAAAAGCTGGGGTCTCTGGGTTTGTCAAACACTAGCTTGCTATAGTTATTGACTGTTTTGTCCTTTAAACCTAACCTATTTCACTGATCAACTAATCTATTCCTTAGCCAATACCAAATGGTTTTGGTAACTGCTGCTCTATAATATAATTTTAGCTACAGCTAAGGCACCTTCATTTGATTTTTTTTTCATTAATTCCCTTGAAATTCTTGACCTTTTGTTTTTCCATATGAACTTTGTTGTTATTTTTTCTAGGTCATTAAAATAGTTTTTTGGGAGTCAGATTGGTATAGCGCTAAACAAATAGATTAGTTTAGGTAGTATTGTCATCTTTATTATATTAGCTCGCCCTATCCAAGAGCATTTAATATTTTTCCAATTGGTTAGATCAGACTTAATTTGTGTGAAAAGTGTTTTGTAGTTTTGCTCATAAAGTTTCTGATTTTCCCTTAGCAGATAGATTCCTAAGTATTTTATACTATCAGTAGTTACTTTAAATGGAATTTCTCTTTGTAACTCTGACTGTTGGGGTTTGTTTATATATAAGAATGCTGATGATTTTTGTGGGTTTATTTTGTATCCTGCAACTTTGCTAAAGTTGTGCATTAAATCTAATAACTTTTTAGTAGAATCTCTGGGGTTCTCTAAGTATACCATCATATCATCAGCAAAAAGTGATTCTATCCACACTGGTGTATCACTTTTCCATTGGATAGGAACAGGTGAAAGTGTTGGTAGGTCTTCAACAGCAGCCCTGCCTAAAAAAAACAAAGTTCTCATTTGTAATCCTAATTGTTGTAAAATGTCTCTTCCCCACAGATTGATGGTGATATTTTCAACTATAAAAGGAGTAAAAACTCCTGTTTCACCTTCAAATATCCATCTCAAAGGGATAGCACTAACTTTAGCTGCTATTGATCCTCCTACACCAGACATGTAGGTGTCTGCCTTAATCTTTGGGAAGTGACTGGGCCAGCTGCCACCTCTAATGAGTGTACAATCTGCACCAGTGTCTACCAGTCCTTCTAGTGGTAAGCCATTTATATAGATAGTGAGCATAGGTCGGTCATCTATCACAGCTGCTGTCTAATATATTCCTGGATTTTGTTGCTGGGAGTCAGAATTTGGGTGACTATCACCAGATTGCTTATAAGGAGTCTGTGTCAGCAAACCTGATGCTACTACTTCTCCTGGGTGAAGTCTACCTGTATTAGTGATTGGGATATTATCTACACATTCCTCAGTTTCCCACAACAGTGTATAGATGAACACTGTTTTGTAAGCACTCTCAAAAGGAGACAAGGAATCCATAGGCTGGAGAGGAACAGATTTCACCTCTCCAGGGGATAGCTCAGAAATCCCAGCTCTATTCTCCCCAATTGTAATACCTTTCTACCATCAGGTTGCTCCCTGGCTGATTGATTGTGTAATCCCTCTCTCTCTTCTGATGACTTCCTGGCTGATTGGTCATGTCTGGGAACTGGACTTCTAGGCACTCTCTGGGTATAGCATCAGCTGCCGTCATGCCCCAAGTGTTTTTTGCCTGGGGCCCTGGAGCTGGGCCCCTCATCCTGTTTCCCTGAATCAGTCTAAATTCTGAGGTTTTTCTCTCGCCCGGGTACTTCAGTAGCAACATGAAAAATAATGATATTAAGACCTGGAGATTAGTGAAACAAACCGTCAGAGTTAAGTTCTTTGGTATTCTAATTTGAAATTATTTCATATTGTATAAAAATAATGAATATTATTGGAGATAACTTGCTTTATTTTAACAATTACGATTCTTTCTTAAAGATCTGTTAAACTTTTTCATGAACTGTTATTGCAAAAACACAAGAAATAATAATGAAAGTAACTAGGACTTGTGATTATTGAAATTTGATATTTCATATTATACATAGTATAATAATTATTTTTATGACAATTTAATGGTTGTTTTATTTTAATAATAATGACACTTTTAAAAGAAATTTTAAACCATTTCATATACTTTTATTGCATCAACTTGAGAGAAATAATAATTATATCTAGGGCTACTCATTATTGAAACTTACTGTCTGAAGTAGGATGTCTTGGGATTTTAATTTGATATTAATTCATATTATATAGATATATTGTAATGAATATTATATTTGATAACTTAATGGTTGTGGTTTTTAATAATAATGATTCATTTTTAAAGAACTATTAAAGCATTTCATTTACTGTTATTGCATCACCATGAAAAATAATAATATTAGTTGTACCATGGCCTGGTGATTAGTTAAACTGGCTGTCAGAGGCAATATGTTTTGGCATTTTAATTTGATATTCTTTCATATTGTATAGAAATAGTATAATGTATATTATAGGTGATAACTTGTTTTATTTTAACAATTATGATTCTTTTTTAAAGACTTTAAAATTTTTCATTAAATATTATTGCATCAACACGAGAAATAATAATAACAGTATTGAGGCCTGGTGATTACTGAAATTGCTGTCAGAGGTAGAATCTTTTAGAATTTTAATTTGATATTATTTTACATTATATATATATATGATAATCATTATTATTTGTGATAATTTAATGGCTATTTTATTTTTATAATAATGATTCCTTTTTAAAGACCTGTTAAAATTTTTTGTTAACTGTTATTGCCTCAAAATGGGAAATAATAATAACTGCATCTTGGCCTGGTGATTAGTGAAACTTAAGGTCTTTGGTGAGGTTTTTGGGGAGATTTAAATTTGATATTATTATATATTATTACATATTAGACATACTCTAATGATTATTATTTATGATAAATGAATGGTTATTTTATTTTAATAATAATGATTCTTTTTTAAGTACTTGTCAAACATTTTCATTAACTTTTATTGCATCAGAATAAGAGAAATAATAATTACTGTACCTAGCCCTCTTGATTAGTGAAAGATGCCATAAGAGATTGGATCTTTGGGATTTTAATTTGATATTATTTCATATTCTATAGATAGTATGATAAATATTATTTACTTAATTTAATGGCAGTTTTATTTTAATAATAATGATTATTTTTCAAAATCTGTAAAATTTTTTTTCATTAACACTTATTGAATCAATATGAGAAATTATAATAATAACTGTATCTAGACTTGGTGATGCAAGAAACTTCCTATCTGAAGTAGGATCTTTTGTGAATTTAATTTGATATTATCACATATTATAAATACATATTATAATGAATATTATTTTGATAATACAATGCTTGTTTTATGTTAGTAATAATGATTCTTTTTAAAGACCAGTTAAATTAATTTTTATAATAATAACTAAATCTAGGTCTAATGTTTAATGAAACTGGATGTCGGTGATAGGACCTCGGGATTCTAATTTCATATTAGTTCATATTATATTGACATTCCTTAACATTTGTTGTTTGTGATTATTTGTTATTTTTTAAAATAATAATTATTTTAAAAGACTTTTAAAAGACTTGTTAAATTTTTCCATTAACTGTTATTGTATCAACATGAGAAATAATATTAATAAATGTATTTAGGCCTGGTGATTAGGGAAACTAGCTAACTGAGAAAGAATCTTGAGGATTTTAATTTGATAGTATTTCATATCATATAGAAATGTTATAATGAATATTATTTGTGATAATTTAATGATTGTTTATTTTAATAATAATGATTAGTGATTAGTGAAAATAGCTATCTAAGTTAGGAGCTCATGAGATTCTAATCTCATCTTATTACTTACTTCGTAAACATACTATAATAAATATTATTTTGATAGAATAATTGCTGTTTTATTTTAATCATAATGATTCTTCTTTAAATACCTGTTGAACATTTTCATTAAGTTTTATTGCATAAACATGAGAGAAAAAATGACTATTCTGGTGATTGGTGAAACATAATGTCTGAGATGGGATCTCTTGGGTTTCTAATTTGATTCTAATTTCATATCATATAGAAACATCTTAATATTATTTCTCTTTTTTCATTTTAGTAGTTGATTCATTTCAATAATTATGATTCTTTTTTTAAAGACGTGTAATACTTCTTCATTTACTGTTATTACATCCTCATGAGAAAAATAATTATTTTATTTGGCCTTCTGATTTTTGAACATTGCTGTCTGAAGTAGTATTTCTTTGGATTTTAATTTGATATTTTTTCATATGTTATAAACATACTATACCAATTATTGTCTGTGCTAATTTAATGGTTGTTTTAGATTAGTAGTGATTCATTTTTAAAAACCGGTTAAAACCTTTCATAATATGTTATTGCATCAGCAAGAGAGAAATAATAACTATCTAGACCTACTCGCTACTGAAACTTACATTCTAAGGTAGGATGTGCTCAGATTTTAATTTGATATTATTTCATATAATATAGACTTTCTATGATGAGTATTATTTGTGACAATTTAATGATTTTTTTTATTTTAATAATAATGATTCATTTTTTAAAGAACTGTTTACCTTTTTTATTGACTGTATTTCATTAATATGTGAAATAATAATAATAACTGTATCAAGGCCTGGTGATTAGTGAAACTTCCTGTCTGATGTAGGATCTTTTGGGTTTTAAATTTGATATGATTTCATATTATATATATATATATGCATATATATACAGAGATTAACAAATATAGTTTGTGGTAATTTAATGATGGTTTTATTTTAATAATAATAATTCATTTTTTAAAAATTTCTTAAACTTTTTTCTTACCTGTTATTGAAGCAAAATGATGGAAATAATAATAACTGTATTTAGTCCTGGTCATTAGTGAAACTGTCTCGGTTCGGATCTAGTGGGATTTTAAATTCATATAATTGCATATTACATAATGAATATTATTTGTAATAATTGATGCTTCCTTTATTTTAAGAATAATGCTTTCTTAAGAACCTGATAAACTCTTTGCATTAACTATTATTGCATCAACATGAGAAAAATAATAGTAACTATATCTAAGCCTCCTCATTACTGAAACTTGCTGAATGAGGTAGGATCTCTTGGGATTCTAATTTCATATTATTGCATATAATACAAACATACTACAGTGGCTATTATTTGTGATATTTTAATGGTTGTTTTCTGTTAATAATAATGATTCTTTTTAAACACATGTTAAAACCTTTCATAAATGGTCATTATATCAACATGAGAGAAATAATAATAATCATATCTGGTGATTAGTGAAATTTGCTTTTGGGTAAAGCTTTTGGGATTTTGATTTGATATTATTTCATAGTATTTAAACATCCCATAATAATTATTGTTTATGATAATTTAATGGTTGATTTATTTTAATATAATGATTCTTTTTAAATGACCTGTTAAACTCTTTCATAATCTGTTACTGTATTTAATTTGATATTATTTCATATTATATAGACATAGTACAATGAATATTATCTGTGATAATTTATTAATACTGATTCATTTTAAAAGAATTGTTAAAGGTTTTCATTAACTATTATTGCGTCAAAAAAAACTATTATTGCATCAGAATGAAAAACAATAATAATGACTGTATCAAGGCCTGGTGATTAGTGAAACTTCTTGTGAGATGTAGGACAATTGGGTTTCTAAAGTGATATTATTTCATATTATTTAGAAATACTCTACTGCAAATTATTGGTGATAACTTATCAGTTGTTTAATTTGAACAATTATGATTCTTTTTTAAAGACCTGTTAAAGTTTTTCATTAACTGTTATTGCCTCAACATGAGAAATAATAATAATATTATCTAGACTGGTAATTACTGAAACTTGCTGTTTTAAGTAGGAAATTTTGGGACTTTAATTTGATATTTTTTCATATTACAAAGACATACTATAATAATTATTTTATGTGATAATTTAATACTTGTCTAATTTTGATAATGATGATTCCTTTTTAAAGGCCTTTTAAACCCTTTCATAGAAATCTATTATTACATGAATAAGAGAGAAGTAATAATAACTTTATCTAGGCCTACTGTGTATTAAAACTTGCTGTCTGAGGTAGGATCTTTTCGGATTTTGATTTGATATTATTTCATATCATATAGACAAAATGTAATAATTATTATTTTTAATAATTTAATGGTTGTTTTATTTTAATAATAATGATTTTCTTTTAAAGACATGCTAAACACTTTAAACTGTAATTGCATCAAGAAGAGGGAAATAATATCTTAGTCTGAGTAGGATGTATTGAGATTCTAATTTTATATTATTTCATATTGAATAGACCTCCAATATTGAACATTCTTGAGATAATTTAATGTTTCTCTTATTTTACTAATTATGATTCTTTTTCAAAGACCAGTTAAACTTTTTTATTAACTGTTATTGCATTAACATGAGAAATGATATCAATAACAGTATCTAGTCCTGGAGACTAGGGAAACTTACTCTTAGCATTAGGATCTTTGGGGATGTAATTCTGATATTATTTCATCTTACTTAGATTTAGTATAATAATAAGTATTTGAGATAATTTAATTTTTTAAAAAAATTTTGATAATAATGATTCTTTTTTAAAGATCTTTTAAACCCTTTCCTAAACAGTATTGAATCAACTTGAGAGAAATAATAATAACTGTAAATGGGCCTACTCATGACTGAATCTTAGTCTGAATAGGATATATTGAGATTCTAATTTTATATGATTTCATATTGAATAGACTTTCTATATTGAAGATTCTTGTGATAATTTAATGGGTGTCTTATTTTAATACTAATAATTC
Organism: Antechinus flavipes; assembly: GCF_016432865.1. Lineage (NCBI taxonomy): Eukaryota > Metazoa > Chordata > Mammalia > Dasyuromorphia > Dasyuridae > Antechinus > Antechinus flavipes. Next base: position 11,643,933 of record NC_067404.1, read on the forward strand.
TTTTTCAAAGACCACTTAAACTTTTTCATTAACTGTTATTGTATCAACATGAAAAATAATATTTCTCAGTATATAGCTAGTGTCTAGACCTGATGGTTAGTGAAACTTCCTGTCAGAGGTAGGATCTTTTGGAAATTCTATTTGATATTATTTCATATTACATAGATATACTATAACACACACATATAACAATAACAATTATTGTTCGTGATAATTTAATGGTTGTTTTATTTTGATAATAATGATTCCTTTTTAGAAACCTGTTACACTCTTTTATAAATGGTTTTTGCATCAACAAGGGAGAAATAATAATAACTGTAACTTGGCCTACTCATTACTGAAACCCACCGTGTAAGGTAGGATGCCTTGAGATTTTAATCTGATATTATTTCATATTATATAGACATACTATAATGAACATTATTTGTGATAATTTAATGGTTGTGTTTTTCTAAAAATAATAATGAATCTTTTTTAAAGGCCTGATAAACTTTTTCATTAACTGTTATTGCATCAACATGAGACATAATAACAATAACAGTACATAGGCTCAAGTGATTAGTGAACATTGATGTCAGATTGAATTTGACATTATTTCATATTATAGAGAAATAGTATAATGACTATTATATCTGATAACTTAATTGTTCTTTTATTTTAATAATTATGATTCTTTTTTAAAGACCTGTTAAATTTTTCATTAACTGTTTTTACATCAACATGAGAAAAATAGTGATTAGTGAAATTTGTTGCCTGTGGTAGCCTCTTTTGAGATTTTAATTGAATATTATTTTACATTATTTACAAATACTATGATGAATATTATTTGTGATAATTTAATGCATTGTTATTTTAATAATAAACATTCTTTTTTAAAGACCTGTCAAACTTTTTCATTTACTGTTATTGTATCAACATGAGAAACAATAATAGTAATAAATGTATTTAAACCTGGTGATTAATGAAATTTACTGTCTGAGGAAATATTTTTGGAAATTTAATTTGATATTATTTCATATTTTATATGAATAATATAATAATTATTGTTTGTGACATTGTAATGATGGTTTTATTTTAATAATAATGATTCCTTTTTAAATACTTGTTAAACCCTTTCATAAAATGTTATTGCATCAACAAGAGGAAAAAAATAATAACTGTATGTAGGCCTGCTGATTACTGAAACTTACAGTTTGGGATATGATGTCTTGAGATTCTAATTTGATATTATTTCATATTATATAGACATTCTGTAATGAATATTATTTGTGATACTTTAATGGTTGTCTTATTTTAATAATAAGGATTCTTTTTAAAGATCTGTTAAACTTTTTTCATTAACTGTTATTGCATCAATATGAGAGAAATAATCATAACCATATCTAACCCTGGTAATTAGTGAAACATACTGTCTGAGGTAGAATATTTGGGATTTAATTTGATATTTTTCGTATCTTATCGGCGTACTATAATAAATATTATTTGTGATAACTTAATGGTTGCTTTATTTTAATAATAATGATTTTTTAAAGAGCTTTTTTTAAAAGACCTGTTAAACTTTTTCATTAACTATTATTGCATCTACATGAGAGAAATAATACCTGTGACTATACCTGGTAATTACTAAAACTTAGTTTAACATAGGGTCTTATGGAATTTTAATTTGATATCATTTCATATTTTGTAAGCATACTATAATAATCATTGTTTTGGATAAATTAATGATTTTTAGGTTAATAATAATGGTTCTTTTCTAAACATCTGTTAACCTTTTTCATTAACTCTTATTGCACTAAAATGTGTGAAATAATACTAACTCTAGGCCTGGTGATTAGTGAAACTTGCTATCTGCAGGACAATCTTTTGGGATTTTAATTTGATATTATTTCATATTGCATAGACATTTTATAATGAATATTATTTGTAGTAACTTAATAATTGTTTTGTTTTATTAATAATTATTCTTTTTTTAAACTTAAATTTTTCCTTAACTGTTATTGCATCAATATCATAAATTATAATAATAATAATAACTATATCTAGAATTTGTGATAAAACTTCCTATCTGAGGTAGAATCTTTTTAGAATTTTCATTTCATATTACATAGACATACTAAAATCAATACTATTTTTGATAATATGATGGTTGTTTTATTAAATTAATAATTATTTTAAAAAAAACCTGTTGAACTTTTATATTAACTTTTATTGCATCAACACGAGACAAATAATAACAACTGAATCTAGTCTTGGTGATTAGAGGGGGGCACCTTACTTGTTCTTTGCATGCTTTCTTCCTAACCACTATTAGTCTCCTTTCTGGTCTCTAGCATCCCACTGGGAGTGAGAATAGAAAAGATGGGCCACTTCTGTTATGCCTTACATTATCTCCTGCCTGATATGCAGCTTCAAAAAGTCAAAGAAGAGAAGAAAACAGGAGTGAAGGTTCCTTCCATAATGCTCCTTGAGTCTTTTCCCTCATTTTTGTGAGACTCCTCCCTGTTCTCCAGCTTCTACATCTAAGAGGAGAGGTAGCAGTTTTCTGTTGTGTCCTGCCTGTCTCCTGATCTCTAACCTCCAAATGGAAGAAAAGAGAAGAAAAGAGGCGAAGGTTGTACCTTTCATCATGTTCCATGGACCTCCCCTATGATTTCTTTTTTGTTAACTTGATTTAATATTTTATTATTTTCCCAGTTATATATCAAAACAATTTAAACATTCTCTATTTATTTTTCATATGTGGAGTTCCAAATACTCTCACTTCCTCCCTCCTCTCCACTTCTTATTAGGAAGGCAACACTTTTTATAATGACTATACATGTGCATTTTGCAAAACATTTCCATGGAAGTCATGCTATAAAAGACAATACAGACCAAAAACACAAGGAAAAGAAAGCAAAGAAAAAAGTGCCTTCCTCTGTATTTAGACTTCATCATTTTTTTCTCCAGAAATAGGAAATGTTTTTCATCCTAAGACCTTTAAAATTATTTTCAATTATTGTGTTGCTGAGAATTGATAAGTCATTCAAAATTGATCATTGTAAAATATTGGTGGTCCTATGTTGGAATCTTTACAAACTGCTAATTCATTAGAGTTGATAGATTATTGATCTGATCTTACAAGAAGATGTTTTGGGCCAGAACCTGAAATAAGGTGCTAAGTAGAACTAATTAATACAATGCTTGTGTTTACACCTTTACTCATTGGAGTTCACAAGTATGGGAGACTCACAAAGTAAACTTTGTAACTTTGTGAATTCACACCTCCCTTGAAGCTGTTAGGGCCAGAGAGCACTATGGGAGAAACCCATAATCCCTCTCTCTCGCATCCCACAATTCCTCTCTCTCGAATAAATAGAGCTTCAAAGGGGCCAGTCAGAGGAGTTTTCAGAGGAAGAAGCTATAAGTCGAGAGTTCAGCTGAAGATTGAGAAGCCCTCTCTCAGAGGCAAGACAGATCCAACTTGGTGCTGGCTCTGGAGGCTGAAGAAAGCAGAGCCAGAAGCAAAGAACAAAGCGGCAAGAGCTCTTGGAACCAAGCAGAGAGATAGGCCTCTAAGCTAACTGGGCTATATTAGAGACAATAAAAGATCTGAACTTTTATCACCTGGCTGCATTTTGGGTGATTATTTACTCTTAACTGAAACTAAAGCTGGCTCAGAAAATCTCCTCGAGAAACCAAACTTCTCTTGCAGAGAGAACTATTATATTAAAAAGAAGAAAATCACAACAGTCCTATATATAGTGTTCTTCCAGTTTTGTTAATTTCATTCTACTTCAGTTATCAGTTATTTTAATAATATTTATTTTTTTTTAAAGACCACTTAAACTTTTTCATTTACCATTATTGCATCAAAGTGAGAAATACTCATAATAAATGTATTTGGGCCAAGTCATTAGTGAAACTTGCTGTCTGATTTAGGAGTTTGTGGAATTGTAATTTCATATTGTTGCATATTATATAAACATACTATAATTAATATTATTGTGATGATTTGTTTAATTTTAATAATTATTCTTTAAAAAACCTGTTGAACATTTTCATTAACTTTTATTGCATAACACGAGAGAAATAATAATAACTGTATCCACTCCAGTTGATTAAATGAAACTTGATGTCTGAGATAGGATAACATAGGATTCTAATTTTATATTATTTCTTATCATAAAGACATACTATTATGACTATTATTTGTGATCAGTTTATTATTGTGTTATTTTAATAATTATTATTCTTTTTTAAAGACCTGTTAACCTTGTTCATTAATTGTTATTGCACCAACATGAGAGAAATAATAACTATATCTAGGCCTGCTGATTACTGAAACTTGCTGTATGAGATAGAATCTTTTGGGATTTTAATTTGATAATTTTTCATATCTTATAAACATACTACAATTTTTTTAAATTTTAATAACAGTATTGAAGCTTACAGTCTGAAGTAGGATGTCTTGAGGTTCTAATATGATATTATTTCATATTATATAGACATACTATAATAAATATTATTTGTGATAATTTAATGGTTATTTTATTTTAATGATAATGATTTTTTTAAAAGACCTGTTAAATGTTCATATTAACTGTTAATGTATCAACATGAGAAATAATAATAATAATAATCTATGCCGGGTGATTAGTTAAGTGCCACTCTCACACTCAACTACTGCTAATCTATCCTTATTCCTAGGCCTAATCAGAGAAACTCTGGTAAATATAATATCATTCTTACCTCTGTTTTAAGGTCCTCATAAGTCCTCTGGTGTCTATCAAATATGGATGCAGTTTGAGCACAACAGAGCACCAGAGAGTTTTGGCAGACAAGCTTAGACTTTATTCATGTAGTTTACACCTCACTCTATGACCTCCTGCACAATCTTGGTATTGCTCCCCAGGGTCTCTCTCCAGGTGGAAAAGGTGGAAAAGAGGTCAAGTCTCTCCTCCTCTGAGCTTATATAGAGTCTATGAGGTCATAGGCACAAGCCAATTGATGATGGAGATTACATCCCGAACTTGACTAGAGATCAGAGTAATTAGGATTCCCGCTGTGGCTAGAGGTACCACCCAAGAAGGAAGTCCCTATGTACTCAACTCCAATCACATCTGGGGACCTCGAGACCATTGTCCTACTTACATCCCAATTGTGCTTGCCTGACCTTTCTAATGGACCCTTGCAATTAGTGAAAATTGTCTGTTGTAGGAATTTTGAGAATTGACTTTGATATTATTTCCTATTGTAGTGTTAGTGATAATTTAATGGTTATTTTGTTTTAATAATAATGATTCTTTTTAAAAGACCTTTTAAACTTTTTTCATTAACTGTAAATGCATCAACATGAGAGAAATAATAGTAACTGAATCTAACCTTGATTATTAGGGAAACTTGCTGTTTCAAGTAGTATCTTTTAAAATTCTAATTTGATATTATTTCATATAATATAGACATTCTATGATGAGTATTTTTTGGTAATTTAATGATTTTTTAATTTTAATAATAATGATTCATTTTTTAAAGCACTGTTAGCCTTTTTCATTGACTTTTTTCATTAACATGTGAAATAATAATAATAACTATATCAAGGCCTGGTGATTAGTGAAACTTCCTGTCTGATATAGGATCTCTTGGGATTTAAATTTGATATTATTAATATTATATATATGCATATATATTCATACATACAGAGTATAACAAATATTGTTCATGATAATTTAATGGTAGTTTTATTTTTTATTTTTTATTTATTTATTTTAATAACTTTTTATTGACAGAACCCATGCCAAGGTAATTTTTTACAACATTATCCCTTGCACTCACTTCTGTTCCGATTTTTTTCCTCCCTCTCTCCACCCCCTCCCCGAGATGGCAAGCAGTCCTATACATGTTAAATAGATTACAGTATATCCTAGATACAATATATGTGTGTAGAACTGAACAGTTCTCTTGTTGCACAGGGAGAATTGGATTCAGAAGGTATAAATAACCTGGGAAGAAAAACAAAAATGCAAGCAGTTTACATTCATTTCCCAGTGTTCTTTCTTTGGGTTGTAGCTGCTTCTGTCCATTCTTGATCCTTTGAAACTGAGTTAGATCTCTTTGTCGAAGAAATCCACTTCCATCAGAATACATCCTCATACAGTATCGTTATTGAGGTATATAATGATCTTCTAGTTCTGCTCATTTCACTTAGCATCAGTTCATGTAAGTCTCGCCAATCCTCTCTGTATTCATCCTGCTGGTCATTTCTTACAGAACAATAATTTTCCATAACATTCATATACCACATTTTACCCAACCATTCTCCCATTGATGGGCATCCATTCATTTTCCAGCTTCTAGCCACTACAAACAGGGCGGCCTCAAACATTTTGGCACATACAGGTCCCTTTCCCTTCTTTAGTATCTCTTTGGGCAGTAGAAACACTGCTGGATCAAAGGGTATGCACAGTTTGATAACTTTTTGATCATAGTTCCAAATTGCTCTCCAAAATGGCTGGATGTGTTCACAATTCCACCAACAATGTATCAGTGTCCCTGTTTTCCCATATCCCCTCCAACATTCATCATTATTTTTCCCTGTCATCTTAGCCAATCTGACAGGTGTGTAGTGGTATCTCAGAGTTGTCTTAATTTGCATTTCTCTGATTAATAATGATTTGGAGCATATTTTCATACGGCTAGAAATACTTTCAATTTCTTCATCTGAGAATTGTCTGTTCATATTCTTTGACCATTTATCAATTGGAGAATGGCTTGATTTCTTATAAATTAGAGTCAATTCTCTATATGTTTTGGAAATGAGGCCTTTATCAGAACCTTTGACTGTAAAAATGTTTTCCTAGTTTATTGTTTCCCTTCTAATCTTGTCTGCATTAGTTTTGTTTATACAAAAACTTTTCAATTTGATATAATCAAAATTTTCTATTTTGTAGTCAATAATGATCTCTAGCTCTTCTTTGGTCATAAATTCCTTCCTCTTCCATAGGTCTAAGAGGTAAACTATCCTGTGTTCCTCTAATTTATATATAATCTCATTCCTTATGTTTAGTTCATGAACTATTTTGACCTTATCTTGGTGTGTGGTATTAAGTGTGGGTCGATGCCTATTTTCTGCCATACTAACTTCCAATTTTCCCAGCAATTTTTGTCAAATAATGCATTCTTATCCCCAAAACTAGGGTCTTTGGGTTTGTCAAACACTAGATTATTAAAGTTATTGGCTGTTTTGTCCTAATCTATTCCATTGTTCAACTAGTCTATTTCTTAGCCAATACCAGATGGTTTTAGTAACTGCTGCTTTATAATATAATTTTAGATCTGGTACAGCTAGGCCAACTTCATTTGATTTTTTTTTCATTAATTCCCTTGAAATTCTTGACCTTTTGTTTTTCCATATGAACTTTGTTGTTATTTTTTCTAGGTCATCAAAATAGTTTTTTGGGAATCTGATTGGTATAGTGCTAAATAAATAGATTAGCTTAGGTAGTATTGTCGTCTTTATTATATTTGCTCGCCCAATCCAAGAGCATTTAATATTTTTCCAGTTAGTTACATTAGACTTAATTTGTGTGGAAAATGTTTCGTAGTTTTGCTCATAAAGTTTCTAATTTTCCCTTGGCAGATAGATTCCTAAATATTTTATACAATCAGTAGTTACTTTAAATGAAATTTCTCTTTGTAACTCTGTTGGGTTTTGTTAGTGATATATAAGAATGCTGATGACTTATGTGGGTTTATTTTGTATCCTGCAACTTTGCTAAAGGTGTGGATTGTTTCTAATAACTTTTTAGTAGAATCTCTGAGGTTCTCTAAGTATACCATCATATCATCAGCAAAGAGTGATAATTTGGTTTCCTCATTGCCTATTCTTATTCCTTTAATCTCTTTCTCAACTCTTATTGCCAAAGCTAGCATTTCTAATACAATATTAAATAGTAATGGTGATAGTGGGCAATCTTTTCTCATTCCTGATCTTATTGGGAATGGCTGCAGTTTGTCCCCATTACATATGATGCTTACTGATGGTTTTAAATAGATGCTACTGATTATTTTAAGGAAAAGTCCATTTATTCCTATACTCTCAAGTGATTTTAATAGGAATGGATGTTGGATTTTATAAAATGCTTTTTCTGCATCTATTGAGATGATCATATGGTTTTTGTTAATTTGGTTATTAATATAGTCAATTATACTGATAGTTTTCCTAATATTGAACCAGCCCTGCATTCCTGGTATAAATCCTACTATAACCTGGGGATGATTTTCTGTAGTCTTTTTACTAATATCTTATTTAAGATTTTAACATCACTATTCATTAGGGAGATTGGTCTATAATTTTCTTTCTGTTTTCAACCTACCTGGTTTAGGTATCAGTACCATGTCTGTGTCATAAAGAGAATTTGTAGGACTTCTTCATTCCCTATTTTTTCAAATAGTTTATAAAGCATTGGGGCTAATTGTTCTTTGAATGTTTGGTAGAATTCACATGTAAATCCATCTGGTCCTGGGGATAATTTTTTTTTAGGGAGTTGATTAATAGCTTGTTCTATTTCTTTTTCTGAAATGGGACTATTTAAGCAATTTACTTCCTCTGTTAATCTGGAAAGCCTATATTTTTGGAGGTAGTCATCCATTTTACTTAGGTTATCAGATTTATTGGCATAAAGTTGGGCAAAGTAACCCCTTATTATTTCTTTAATTTCCTCTTCATTGGTGGAAAGTTCTCCCTTTTTTTGTAAGACTACTAATTTGATTTTCCTCTCTCCTTTTTCTAATCAGATTTACCAAAGATTTATCAATTTTATTGGTTTTTTCATAAAACCAACTCTTAGTTTTATTTATTAGTTTAATAGTTTTTTTTTTTTACTTTCAATGTTATTAATTTCTCCCTTTAATTTTAGAATTTCAAGTTTAGTAGTTGATTGGGGGTTTGTAATTTGGTCTTTTTCTAGTTTTTTAACTTGCAAGCCCAATTCATTGATCTTCTCTTTCTCTATTTTATTCAAGTAAGCCTCTAAGGATATAAAATTTTGCCTTATTACCGCTTTGGTTGCATCCCACAAATTTTGGTATGATATCTCTTGTTAGCATTATCTTGAGTGAAATTATTAATTATGTCTATAATTTGCTGTTTCACCCAATCATTCTTTAAGATGAAATTATTTAGTTTCCAATTACTTTTTGGTTTATTTACACTTAATTTTTTGTTGAATGTAGTTTTTATTGCATTGTGATCTGAAAAGAAAGCATTTACTATTTCTGCCTTCCTGCATTTAATTTTGAGGTCTTTTATGTCCTAATATATGGTCAATTTTTGTGTAGGTTCCATGAACTGCTGAGAAGAAAGTATACTCCTTTCTGTCACCATTCAGTTTTCTCCAAAGATCTATGATATGGTGGTTTTATTTTAATAATTCATTTTTAAAAATTTCTTAAACTTTTTCCTTAACTATTTATGCAGCAAAATGATGGAAATAATAATAATTGTATTTAGTCCTGGTCATTAGTGAAACTGTCTCAGTTCGGATGTAGTAGAATTCTAAATTCATATAATTGCATATTAATTAATTAATGTACAAATTCCATATTTGTATGATAATTGATGCTTCCTTTATTTTAAGAATAATGCTTTCTTAAGAACCTGCTAAAAACTTTGCATTTACTATTATTGCATCAACCTGAAAAAAATAATAGTAATTGTTTTTAGGCATTTTGATTACTGAAACTTGCTGAATGAGGTAGAATCTCTTGGGATTTTAATTTGATATTATTGCATATCTAACTGACACACTCTAAAATTTATTGTTTCTCAAAATGTAATGGTTGTTGTATTTAATAATAATGATTAACTAGCTGTCTGAGCTCTGGGGATTCTAATTTCATATTACTGCATATTATACAAACATAGTACAGTGAATATTATTTGTGGTATTTTAATGGTTGTTTTCTGTTAATAATAATGATTCTTTTTTAAAATAGCTGTTAAAACCTTTCACAAACAGTCATTATATCAACATGAGATAAATAATATTAATCATATCTGGTGATTAGTGAAACTTGCTGTTTGAGATAAAGCTTTTGGCATTTTAATTTGATATTATTTCATATTATTTAGAAATTCCATAGTAATTATTGTTTATGATAATTTAATGGTTGATTTATTTTAATATAATGATTCTTTTTAAATGAACTGTTAAACTCTTTCATAATCTGTTAGTGTATCAACATAAGAAAAATAATAACTATATCAAGGCTTGTTGATTACTGAAACTTTTTGTCTGAAATAGGATCTCTTTTTATTTTAATTTTATATTATTTCATAACTTTCACTCTATAATAATTATTGTTAATGATAATTTAATCGTTTTATTTTGATAATAATTATTCTTTTCAAAGACCTTTTCAATCATTTCATAAACACTTATGGCATCAACATGAGAAAAATAATAGTAACTGTATCTATCCCTAGTGTTTAGTGAAACTTGTTGCCTAAAGTATGATCTTTTGGGATTTTAAGGTGATATTATTACATAATATACACATATACTATGATGAATATTATCTGAGATAATTTAATATTTGTTTTATTTTCATAATAATGATTCTTTTTTGAGACCTATTAAACTTTTTATTAAGTTTTATGGCAACACCATGAGAGAAAAAATAGTTATTGTATTTAGCTCCAGTGATTATTGAAACTTACTCTCAATGGCATGATCTCTTTGGATTTTAATTTGATATTATATCACATTATAAAGACAAAATATAATGAATATTATTTGTGATAAATTAATAGTTGTTTTATTTTAATAATAGTTATTCTTTTTAAAAAGATTTGTAAAACCCTTTCATAAACTCTTATTGTATCAAAATGAGAGAAACAATAATCACTATGTAGGACTGCTCATTACTGAAACTTACTGTATAGGTAGGATGTAATGGGATTCTAATTTGATATTGTTTCATGTTATGTAGACATTTTGTAATCAATATCATTTGTGATAATTTAATGTTTGTTTTATTTTAATAGTGATAATCATTATTTAAAAACTCATTTAACTTTTTGATTAACTTTTATTGCATCATCCTGAGAGAAATGATAACTGTATCTAGGCCTGGTGATTATTGAAACTTTCTATTTGAGGTAGGATCTCTTGGTATTTTAGTTTGATATTATTTCATATTTTATAGACGTACTATTATAATTATTCTTTGACACAGTTTAATGGTTGTTTTATTTTAATAATAATCTTTTTAAAAGACATGTTAAACTTTTTCATCAACTATTGTTACATCCACATGAGAGAAATAATAATAACTGTATATAGGTCTGCTCACTGCTGAAAGTTATTCTCTGAGGTAGAATGTCTTGGGATTCTAAATTGATATTATTTCATATTATGTAGACATAAGATAATAATTATTGTTTGCGATAATTTAATGGTTTTTTATTTTAATGATAATAATTCTTGTGTAAAGACCTATTAAACTTTTTCCTTCACTGTCATTGCATCTAAATGAGGAAAATAATAAAACTTTATCTAGGTTTCCTCATTCCTGAAATTTATTGTGTGACGTAGCATATCTTGGGATCCTAATTTGATATTTTTTCATAATATATAGACATCCTATAACAAATATTATTTGTGACAATTTAATAATTTTGTTATTTTAATAATAAAGATTATTTTTTAAAGAATTGTTAAAACTTTTCATTTACTGTTACTGCATCAGCATAAGCAAAATATTAAACAATTATTAGTGCATAGAGTCCTGGTAATTAGTGAAACAAGCTTTCTGAGGTAAGATATTTGGCAATTTAATTTGATATTATTTCATATTATATAGCCATAGTACAATGAATATCAGTTGTGATAATTTAAAGGTTGTTTGATTTTAGTAAGAATGATTCATTTTAAAAGAACTGTTAAAGGTTTTCATTAACTATTATTGTGTCAGTATGAAAAATAATAATAATGACTGTATCAAGGCCTGGTGATTAATGAAACTTCTTGTGAGAAGTAGGATAATTGGGTTTCTAATATGATATTATTTAGAAATACTATACTGCATATTATTGGTGATAACAGTTGTTTTATTTTAACAATTATGATTCTTTTTTAAAGACCTGTTAAAGTTTTTCATTAGCTGTTATTGCATCAACATGAGAAATAATAATAATATCTAGACTGGTAATTACTGAAACTTGCTGTTTTAGGTAGGAAATTTTGGAATTTTAATTTGATATTTTTTCATATTACAGAGACATACTATAAAAAGTATTTTGTGTGATAATTTAATACCTATCTAATTTTGATAATAATGATTCTTTTTTAAAGGCCTTTTAATCCCTTTCATAGAAATCTGTTATTAAATGAACAAGAGAGAAGTAGTAATAACTTTAGGCCTACTGTTTATTGAAACACTGTCTGAAGTAGGATCTTTGGGGATTTTAATTTGATATTATTTCATATCATATAGACAAAATGTAATAATTATTTTTGATAATTTAATGGTTGTTTTATTTTAATAATAATGATTTTTTTAAAGACCTGTTAAATACTCTAAACTGTAATTGCATCAAGAAGAGGGAAATAATAATAAATGTATCTAGGCCTACTCATGACTGAATCTTACTCTGAGTAGGCTGTATTGAGATTCTAATTTTATATTATTTCATATTGAATAAACTTCATATATTGAACATTCTTATGAAAATTTAATGGTTCTCTTATTTTAATAATTATGATAGTTTTTCAAAGACCAGTTAAACATTTTCATTAACTGTTATTGCATTAACATGAGAAATAATATCAATAATAGTATCTAGGTCTGAAGATTAGGGAAACTTATTCACATTAGGATCTTTAGAGATTTTGTTCTGGTATTATTCATCTTATATGGACTTAGTATAATAATGTGTTTGAGATAATTTAATTTTTTTAAATTTTGATAATAATGATTCTTTTTAAAAGACCTTTTAAGTCCTTTCCTAAACAGTTATTGAATCAACTTGAGAGAAATAATAACTGTATCTAGGCCTACACATGACTTAATCTTAGTCTGAGTAGGATATATTGAGATTCTAATTTTATGTGATTTCAGATTGAATAGACTTTCTATATTGAAGATTCTTGTGATAATTTAATGGGTATCTTATTTTAATACTAATAATTCTTTTTCAAAGACCACTTAAACTTTTTCATTAACTGTTATTGTATCAACATGAAAAATAATAATATTTCTCAGTATATAGCTCAGTGTCTAGGCCTGATGATTAGTGAAACTTCCTGTCAGAGGTAGGATCTTTTGGAAATTCAATTTGATATTATTTCATATTACATAGATATACTATAACATGCACATATATAACAATAACAATTATTGTTCGTGATAATTTAATGGTTGTTTTATTTTGATAATAATGATTCCTTTTTAGAAACCTGTTAAACTCTTTTACAAATGGTTTTTTCATCAATAAGGGAGAAATAATAATAACTGTAACTTTGCCTACTCATTACTGAAACCCACCGTGTGAGGTAGGATGCCTTGAGATTTTAATCTGATATTATTTAATATTATATAGACATTCTATAATGAATATTGTTTGTGATAATTTATTGGTTGTTTTATTTTAATAATAATGATTGTTTTTTGAATATCTGTTAAACTCTTTGTTTCACTGTTATTACATTAACATGAGCCATAATAATAATAACAAAAGCATCTAGGCCTGGTGATTATTGAAATTTACTATCAGTGGTAGGATCTTTTGGGATTCAAACTTGATATTATTTTATGTTATATAAACATAGTATAAAGAATATTACTTTTTGACTTTTAGTGGTTGTTTTATTTTAGTAATAATGATTCTTTTTTAAACAGCTGTTAAACTTTTTTCATTAACTGTTATATTGCATCAACATGAGAAATAATTATAACAGCATCTAAGCCTGGTGATTAGTGAAGCTTGATGTCAGAAATAGCATTTTTGGGAATTTAAATTTGAAATTTTTTGATATAGACATCCTGTAATAATTATTGTTTGTGTTCATTTAATCATTGTTTTATGTTGATAACAATGATTCTCTTTTAAAGGCCTCTTAAACATTCTCATAAACAGTAATTGCACCGACAAGAAGGCAATAATAATAACTGTATTTAGGTCTACTTATTACTGAATCTTACAGTCTGAGGTATGAAGTCTTGAGATTTTAATTTCATATTATATAAATATTCTATGATGAATATTATTTGTGATAAATTAATGATTGTCATATTTTAATAATAATGATTTTTTAAACCTGTTAAACCCTTTCATAATGCATTATTGTATTAACATAAGAGAAATATAATAATTATATCTAGGCCTGGTCATTACTGAATCTTACTGTCTGAACTAGGACATCATGGGATTCTAATTTGATATAATTTCTTAACTTCTAGACATACGCTAATGAATATTATTTGTGATAATTTAATGGTTGTTTTATTTTAATAATAATGATTTATTTTTGAAGAAATGTTAAACATTTTCATTGACTGTTATTGCCTCATCATGAAAAATAATAAAAATAACAGTATCTAGGCCTGGTGATTAGTGAAACTTGCTGTTAGTGGTGGAATTTTTTGAGATTTTAATTTGATATGATTGCACATTATATAAACATTATGATTCTTCTTTAAAGACCTGTTGAACTTTTCTATTAACTTTTATTGCATCAACATGAGAAATAATAATAATAATAATAACAGTATTTGGGCCTGGTGATTAGTGAAACTTGCTGTCAAAGATAAGATCTTTTTGGGATTCTAATTTGATATTATTTCATATTATAAAGATATAGTATAATAATTATTATTTGTGATGATTTAATCTATTATTTTAAAAATAATGATTCTTTTCATTGTTACTGCCTCAGTATGAGAAAAGTAATAATAACTATATTTATAGGGTTCCTTACTAATGTAACTTGCAGTCTAAGTTAGGATCTCTTGTGATTTTAATTTGATATTATTGTATATCTTATAGGATTATTATAATAATTATTGGTTGTGACAATTTAATGGTTTTATTTTCATAATAATTATTTTATTTATTTTTGCTTAAGAAATTGGGGAGAAGTGACTTGCCTAGGGTCACATAGCTAGGAAGTGTTAAGTGTCTGAGATCAAATTTGAACTCAGGTCCTCCTGACTTGAGGACTGTTGTTCTATCCACTGCGCCACCTAGCAGCCCCTAATTTTTTTTTTCCCAAAACTTGTTAAACCATTTCATAAACTGTTATTGCATCAACAAGGAGAAATAATCTGAGGTAAGATATCTTAGGATGCCAATATGACATTATTTCATTTTATGTAGACATAATATAATGAACATTATTTGTGATAACTGAATGTCTTATTTTAATAATAATGATTCTGTTTTAAAGACCTGTTAAACTTTTTCATTAACTGCTATTCCATCAACATGAGTAATAATAACAATAACAGTATCTAGTCATGGTGATTAGTGAAACTTGCTGTCAGAGGTAGGATCTTTTGTAACTTTAATTTGATATTATTTCATATTATATATACTATAACAAGTATTGTTTTTGATAATTTAATTGTTTTATTTTAATAATAATGATTCTTTTTACAGACTTGTTAAATCCTTTTATAAACTGTTATTGCACCAACATGAGAAAAGTAATAATTACTGTATCTAGGCCCAATGATTAGAGAACCTTGGTGTCTGAGGTAAAATCTTTCAGGATTTTAATTTGATATTATTTCATATGATAAACATATATTATAATAATTATTGTTTACAATAATTTAATGGTTATTTTATTTTGATAATAATGATTCCTTTTTAGAAACCTTTCATAAATGGTCATTGCATCAACAAGAGAGAAGTAATAATAACTATCTTGGCCTACTGATTACCAAAACGCATTGTTTCAGGTAGGATGCCTTGAGATTCTAATCTGCTATTATTTCATGGTATATAGTCATTCTATAATGAATATTGTTTGTGATCATTTATTTGTTGTTTTATTTTAATCACAATGATTTCTTTTTAAATGCCTGTTAAACCCTTTCATAAAATGTTATTGTACCAACAAGAGGGAAAAATCTAATAACTCTGGTTGCTGATTACTTAAACTTACAGTTTGAGGTAGCATGTCTTGAGATTCTAATTTGATATTTCATATTATATAGACATTCTATAATGAACATTTTTGTGATAAGTTAATGGTTGTATTTTTTAAATAAGAATGATTCTTTTTAAAGACCTGTTAAACATTTTTCTTAATGGTTTTTGAATCAACCTGAGAAATAATAACAATAACAGTATCTAGGCAGGGTGATTAAGGAAACTTGCTGTCAGACATGGGATCTTTTGGGATTTTAATTTGATATGACTGCATATTATATAAACATACTATGATTCTTTTATAAGACCTGTTTTTGCATCAGCAGAAGAAGTAATAGTAATTGAATCTAGCCCTGGTGATTAATAAAATTTGCTGTCAGATGTGGGATCTTTTGGCATTTTCATTTGATGTTATTTCATATTTTATAGATATACTATAATAATTATTGCTTGGGATAATATAATGGTTCTTTTATTTTAATTATAATGATTCTTTTTTAAAGATTTGTTTCATAAGTGTTATTGCATCAGGATGAAAAAGGTTATATAATTGTATCTAGTTCTTCTACTTATTGAAACTTCATGTCTGATGTAGGATCTTTTGGGATTTTATTATCATTACATATTGTGTAGAAATAGTATAATGAATATTATTTATGATAACTTTATGGTTGTTTTATTTTAATAATTATGATTCTTTTTTAAAGACCTGTTAAAAACTTTTTCATTAATTGTTACTGCATCAGCATGAGAGAAGTAATAATAACTTTATCTAGGCCTGAAGTTTACTGAAATTTTCTGTCTCAGGTAGGATCTTTTGGGATTTTAATTTGATATTATTTCATATCTTATAGGTATAATATAATAATTGTTGTTTTTGATAATTTAAATTTAATGGTTGGTTTCTTTTAATAATAATGATTCTTTTTAAAGATCTGTTAAACCATGTCATTAACTATTCTTGCATTTATGAGGGAAATAATAATAATAACAGTATCTAACTCTGGTGATTAATGAAACATATAAAAGATAGCATCTTTTTGGATTATAGTTTGATGTTATTTCATATTATATAGACATATAATAATTTAATGTCTGTTATAATTTAATGTTTTTAAATAATAATGCTTCTTTTTAAAAACCTGTTAAACTATTGCATTATTATTTCATCAATATGTGAAAAATAATAGTAACTGTATCTATTCCTAGTAGTTAGTGAAACTTGCTGCCTAAGGTAGGATCTTTTGGGATTTTACATTGTTATTTATTTCATAATATATGGACATACTATGATGAATATTATCTGTGATAATTTAATGGTTATTTTATTTTAATAATACTGATTCTTCTTTGTAGACCTATTAAACTTTTTATTAAGTTTTATTGCAACAACATGAGAGAAAAAATAGTGTGTCTAGCCCTGGTGATTAGTGAAACTTGCTATCAGTGGTAGGATCTCTTCAGATTTTAATTTGATATTTTTGATATTATATAGACATAATGTAATGAATATTATTTTTGATAAATTAATGATTGTTCTATTTAAATTAAGCTTATTCTTCTTCCCTGGAAAAAGATGCTCATTCTGGCTGGGTAAGTTATTTTTGGTTGCATACTGAGTTCCTTAACCTTTCGCAATATCATATTCCAGGCACTTCGATCCTTTAATGTGGACACTGCTAGATTCTGGGTAATCCTTTTTGTGGCTCCTCTACATTTGAATTGTTTTTTTCTAGCCGCTTGCAGTATTTTTTTCCTTCATCTGATAGTTCTGGCATTTGGCCACTATATTTCTTGGTGTTTTGATTTTAGGATCCCTTTCAATAGGTGTTTGATGTATTCTTTCAATGTCTATTTTACCCCCTGTTTCTCTGACTTCTGGGCAGCTCTTTTTGATAATTTCCTGGAAAATACTGTCCAGGTTCTTTTTTTCATCATATTTTTCCGGGAGTCCAATAATTCTCAGATTGTCTCTCCTAGATCTATTTTCCAGGTCTGTTGTTTTCCCAAGAAGGTATTTGACATTTGTTTCCATTGTTTCATTTTTTTGGTTTTGTTTGACTTATTCTTGTTGTCTCCTCGAGTCATTCAATTCCATTTGTTTGATTCTTGATAAGACACTCAGAAAAAAGTCTGTTAAGCTGAACTTGCTGAAAAGTTTTACCAGAAGTCATAGAATTGCTGGGTAGCACTAAGAACAATACATAAATATAGCTCACTTCTACCAGAGTGGTAAAATGTCACCATCAAAAGGAAAATAATTGCTTTTGTTCAATTGCATATTAGTCATGATCTGAGTGCACATTTAAACTAAAATGCTATTGAAAATAGTCCTGGTCTAAAATGGAATAAATATGCAGAGCTGACCCAGGCCAGATCTTAGGGTTATAAATGAAAAAAATCAAGTACAACTTTTGTACAAAACTTTCTTCTAGAAGCCACAAAAATAAATTATTTTAACAACATTGGGTTAGAAGGCATTAGATCTTTATCTGTACCTCCTCTTCCTTTTTGCCTTTGCCTCATCCCCATGGGGATGCAGGGGAGATGTTGCCTAAAACCATGTTCTGGTAAAAAACATGGAGCAATTGTGAGATGTGTCTCAAATCCTAGCATTTAAAAATGTCCATATTCCCTATATGACAACTATCCTCCCTTCTAAGTGTCAGCAGAGGACTATGGTAGAGCAGTGGGTAGAGCACCAGGCCTGGAGTCAGGATGACTCATCTCCCTGAGTTCAAATCTGGCCTCAGATACTCCCTCCCAGTATAACTGTGGGTAAGGCACTTCATTCACCCTGTTTGCTTCAATTTCCTCCTCTGCAAAATGAATTGCAGAAGGAAAAAGCCAACCCTTCCAGCATCTCTGCCAAGAAAACCTCAATAGGGTCATGAAGAGTTGGACGTGACTTAAAAACTGCTAAGCAATAGCTCAAAGGAACTTTGAAGATCACAAAATTCAATTCTATCATTTTTACAAACGAAGGAGCCCTTAGATCATGTAACTCTTCAGGACTGGGACCCACACTAGGAAGCAGGTCTCCAGAACTCTGATCCCAAACATTTTCCCCATGCTGCCTCTCTAAGGGAAAGAGGGAAACTATTATCAAATTACTAGGAAAAATTAAAATATGAGAGCAAAGTGCTAAGGACAGTGAAATAAAAATAAGTACAATATTTTCAATTAGTTTTTTAAATGCTATGTTGCCACTAAGTCTTATCCAATGATTACATTGGAAGAAAGCTCCATTGTGACCATTAATGAACTGAATTGGTCAGAACAATCAATGACTCTTTTCCTTCAGTTTATCCAGTATCATAAATATGCTAGTGACATAGCAGGGCAGCTCTGCCACAGCACAGTTTTCTCCTTTGCTTTAAGTTTTTATAGAAAGCCCTATTTTCTTTTAAAAGATCAAGGTTAGCATTTTTGTTGCATGCAAAAAACCCTATTGTCTTTTGTTTTGCTTTGTATCCTCATCACTTAGCACTATTCAACACAGCACAGTACCTGGGTCATAGTACCATAAGCACATAGTATGTGCTTAACAAATTTATATTCACGGCGGACTTCTGGTTAAGATGGCGGAGAAGAGGCACACTGTAGCATAAGCTCCACGCGTTCTCTCACTATCCACTTCATGACAAGCCTCTGAATTAATGCTTGACTGAAAAAAACCCACATATAGTTACCAAGAGAAGCCATCCTTGAGATCCGCCAAGAAAGGTCTGTCTTTACTGGAGGGCTGGGACGGTTTTAGATCGGGCGCAGGCTGAGGGCAGCGGCAGTGAGAGCACGGGAGCAGACTGGAGAGGGGGTGGGGAGTGATCGCAGCCGTCTCTGCGGGGAGAGCTTCGCTACAGGTTTGGATACTTTGCTCCGGCAGCAAGTCAGCAGCCCAGCACAGAAGCTAAAAACACCAGGGCTGAAGAATACAACCCCAAACAGCTGGAGTCTCTCGGGACCTGGCCGCCCCCTCCTTTCCCCCCCACAGTGACTCAGCATGCTCTGGGATCTCAGAGCGCACGCGCGACACAGTCCTGCTAGTGCCTCACTGCTGCCCCCTGCAGTCTGTAGAGGAAGCCCGATAACATACCCAGCCCCTCCCCCAAAGAAAGACTCCAGTTTTTTCTGTTTTTCTTTGGTAGTTTGTCTCTGATTATTAGACAGAATGAGCAAGAAGCTGAAGAGGACTTTAACCCTTGACAGCTTCTACACAGATAGAGAGCAGACTCTAAATTCTGAGTAGACTAAAAACAGACAGTCCCCAGATGAATCCCCAAGGAGGAGATCATCTGTTCCTCAGCACAGATGAACCTCATAGAAGTGATTAAAAAGGCTCTCACAAGGGAGCTAGAAGAAAAATGGGAAAAGCAGAGTGAGGCTTGGGAAAAGGAGAGGGAGGCTTGGCAAAAGAGCCTGGAGAAAGTTAAAGAGAGAGTGGATAAAGAAGTAAAATCCTTGAAAAATAGGATTAGTGAACTGGCAACAGAAAACAGCTCTCTAAAAAACAAAATTGGCGAAATGGAAAAAAAATTCCACAGAACAAAAGAACTCAATTGGACAATTAGAAAAAGATTTTTAAAAAGTGAGTGAAGAAAATACTTCACTGAAAATCAGAATTGAACAAGTGGAATTGAATGACTCGAGGAGACAAGAAGAATCAGTCAAGCAAATCCAAAAAAATCAAACAATGGAGAAAAATGTGAAATACCTTCTGGGGAAGACAACAGACCTGGAAAACAGATCCAGGAGAGACAATCTGAGAATCATTGGACTTCCGGAAAAACATGATGAAAAAAAGAGCCTGGACACTATTTTCCAGGAAATTATCAAAGAGAACTGCCCAGAAGTCATAGGAACAGAGGAAAAAATAAACATTGAAAGGATTCATCGATCACCCACTGAAAGGGATCCTAAAATCAAAACACCAAGGAATATAGTGGCCAAATGCCAGAACCCTCAGATGAAGGAAAAAATATTGCAAGCGGCTAGAAAAACCCAATTCAAATATCAAGGAGCCACAATAAGGATCACCCAGGATCTGGCAGCATCCACATTAAAAGATCGAAGGGCCTGGAATATGATATTCCGAAAGGCTAAGGAACTTGGTATGCAACCAAAAATAACTTACCCAGCGAGAATGAGCATCTTTTTCCAGGGAAGAAGATGGACATTCAACGAAGTAAGCGAATTTCATCTATTTCTGATGAAAAAACCAGAACTTAACAAAAAGTTTGATCTACAAATATAGAACTCAAGAGAAATCTAAAAAGGTAAAGATTAATCTTGGGAACTATATTTTGACTATATAGATGTATAAAGAATACATGTATACCTTGTTCTAGAAATTGATGTGGAAAGGACATTGTATCAGAAAAAGGGTAAAGTGGGGGTAGTACATCTCATGAAGAGGCATAGGAAACCTATTATATCTGAGAGAAAGAATGGAGGGGGATGAATATAGTGGGTATCTTACTGCCTACAGAATTGGCTTTAAGTGAAAAATCTTAAGACATATTCAATCTATGGTGAAACTTCTCCCACCTCATTGAAAAGTGAGAAGGGAAAACTGAAAAGGGAAGGAATAAGCTAAGCGGAAGGGAATACGGGAACTGGGAGGGAAAGGGGTAAGATAGGGGGAGGAACTCTAAGGCGGGGGAGGGATACTAAAAAGGGAGGGCTGTGAGAAGCAAGTGGTGCTCACAAGCTTAATACTGGGAAGGGGGGAAAGGGGAAAGAAGGGAGAAAAGCATAAACCGGGGTTAACAAGATGGCAAGTAATACAGAATTGGTCATTCTAACCATAAACGTGAACGGGGTAAACTCCCCCATAAAGAGGAAGCGGTTAGCAGAATGGATTAAAAGCCAGAATCCTACAATATGTTGTTTACAGGAAACACACCTGAAGCGGGGAGATACATGCAGGTTAAAGGTAAAAGGTTGGAGCAAAATCTACTATGCTTCAGGTGAAGTCAAAAAAGCAGGGGTAGCCATCCTGATCTCAGATCAAGCTAAAGCAAAAATTGATCTAATTAAAAGAGATAAGGAAGGGCACTATATCTTGCTAAAGGGCAGCATGGATAATGAAGCACTATCTATATTAAACATATATGCATCAAGTGGGGTAGCATCTAAATTCTTAAAAGAGAAACTAAGAGAGCTGCAAGAAGAAATAGACAGTAAAACTATAATAGTGGGAGATCTTAACCTTGCACTCTCAGAATTAGATAAATCAAACCACAAAATAAATAAGAAAGAAGTCAAAGAGATAAATAGAATACTAGAAAAATTAGATATGATAGATCTCTGGAGAAAATGTAATGGAGACAGAAAGGAATACACTTTCTTTTCAGCAGTTCATGGAACCTATACAAAAATTGACCATATATTAGGACATAAAAACTTCAAACTCAAATGCAGTAAGACAGAAATAGTAAATGCATCCTTTTCAGACCACGATGCAATGAAAATTACATTCAACAAAAAACCAGGGGGAAGTAGACCAAAAAATAATTGGAAACTAAATAATCTCATACTAAAGAATGATTGGGTGAAACAGCAAATCATAGACATAATTAATAACTTCACCCAAGCAAATGATAATAATGAGACATCATACCAAAATGTATGGGATGCAGCCAAAGCGGTAATAAGGGGAAATTTCATATCTCTAGAGGCCTATTTGTATAAAATAGAGAAAGAGAAGGTCAATGAATTGGGTTTGCAACTAAAAATGCTAGAAAAGGAACAAATTAAAAACCCCCAGTCAAACACTAAACTTGAAATTCAAAAAATAAAAGGTGAGATCAATAAAATTGAAAGTAAAAAAACTATTGAATTGATTAATAAAACTAAGAGTTGGTTCTATGAAAAAACCAACAAAATAGACAAACCCTTAGTAAATCTGATTAAAAAAAGGAGAGAGGAAAATCAAATTGTTAGTTTTAAAAATGAAAAGGGAGAACTCACCACTAACGAAGAGGAAATTAGAGCAATAATTAGGAGTTACTTTGCCCAACTTTATGCCAATAAATTCAACAACTTAAATGAAATAGAAAAATACCTCCAAAAATATAGCTTGCCCAAACTAACAGAGGAAGAAGTAAATATCCTAAACAGTCCCATCTCAGAAAAAGAAATAGAACAAACTATCAATCAACTCCCTAAGAAAAAATCCCCAGGACCAGATGGATTTACATGTGAATTCTACCAAACATTTAAAGAACAATTAATTCCAATGTTATATAAACTATTTGAAAAAATAGGGATTGAAGGAGTCCTACCAAACTCCTTTTATGACACAGACATGGTACTGATACCTAAACCAGGTAGGCTGAAAACAGAGAAAGAAAATTATAGACCAATCTCCCTAATGAATATTGATGCTAAAATCTTAAATAAAATATTAGCAAAAAGATTACAGAAAATCGTCACCAGGATAATACACTATGACCAAGTAGGATTTATACCAGGAATGCAGGGCTGGTTCAATATTAGGAAAACTATTAGCATAATTGACTATATCAATAACCAAACAAACAAAAACCATATGATCATCTCAATAGATGCAGAAAAAGCATTTGATAAAATCCAACATCCATTCCTAATAAAAACACTTGAGAGCATAGGAATAAATGGACTTTTCCTTAAAATAGTCAGGAGCATATATTTAACACCATCAGTAAGCATCATATGCAATGGGGAAAAACTGGAACCTTTCCCAGTAAGATCTGGAGTGAAGCAAGGTTGCCCACTATCACCATTATTATTTGATATCGTATTAGAAACACTAGCCTCGGCAATAAGAGTCGAGAAAGATATTAAAGGAATTAGAGTAGGCAATGAGGAAACCAAACTATCACTCTTTGCAGATGATGTGATGGTATACCTAGAGAACCCCAGAGATTCTACTAAAAAGCTATTGGAAATAATTCATAATTTTAGCAAAGTAGCTGGCTACAAAATAAATCCCCATAAATCCTCAGCATTTTTATACATCACCAACAAAACCCAACAGCAAGAGATACAAAGAGAAATTCCATTCAGAATAACTGTTGATACCATAAAATATTTGGGAATCTATCTACCAAAGGAAAGTCAGGAATTATATGAGAAAAATTATAAAAAAGTCTCCACACAAATAAAGTCAGACTTAAATAATTGGAAAAATATTAAGTGCTCTTGGATCGGCCGAGCGAACATAATAAAGATGACAATACTCCCTAAACTAATCTATTTATTTAGTGCTATACCAATCAGACTTCCAAGAAAATATTTTATTGATCTAGAAAAAATAACAACAAAATTCATATGGAACAATAAAAAGTCGAGAATCTCAAGGGAATTAATGAAAAAAAAAATCAAATGAAGGTGGCCTAGCTGTACCTGATCTAAAATTATATTATAAAGCAGCAGTCACCAAAACCATTTGGTATTGGCTAAGAAATAGATTAGTGGATCAGTGGAAAAGGCTAGGTTCACAAGACAGAATAGTCAACTATAGCAATCTAGTGTTTGACAAACCCAAAGCCCCTAACTTCTGGGAAAAGAATTCATTATTTGATAAAAACTGCTGGGATAATTGGAAATTAGTATGGCAGAAATTAGGCATGGACCCACACTTAACACCATATACCAAGCTAAGATCAAAATGGGTCTATGACCTAGGCATAAAGAACGAGATTATAAATAAATTAGAGGAACATAGAATAGTTTATCTCTCAGACTTGTGGAGGAGAAAGAAATTTGTGACCAAAGATGAACTAGAGACCATTACCGATCACAAAATAGAAAATTTTGATCACATCAAATTAAAAAGCCTTTGTACAAATAAAACTAATGCAAACAAGATTAGAAGGGAAGCAACAAACTGGGAAAACATTTTCACAGTTAAAGGTTCTGATAAAGGCCTCATTTCCAAAATATATAGAGAACTGACTCAAATTTATAAGAAATCAAGCCATTCTCCAATTGATAAATGGTCAAAGGATATGAACAGACAATTTTCAGAGGATGAAATTGAAACTATTACCACTCATATGAAAGAGTGTTCCAAATCTTTATTGATCAGAGAAATGCAAATTAAGACAACTCTGAGATACCACTACACACCTGTCAGATTGGCTAAGATGACAGGAAAAAATAATGATGAATGTTGGAGGGGATGCGGGAAAACTGGGACACTGATGCATTGTTGGTGGAGTTGTGAACGAATCCAACCATTCTGGAGAGCAATCTGGAATTATGCCCAAAAAATTATCAAATTGTGCATACCCTTTGATCCAGCAGTGTTTCTATTGGGCTTATATCCCAAAGAAATACTAAAGAAGGGAAAGGGACCTGTATGTGCCAAAATGTTTGTAGCAGCCCTGTTTGTAGTGGCTAGAAACTGGAAAATGAATGGATGCCCATCAATTGGAGAATGGCTGGGTAAATTGTGGTATATGAATGTTATGGGATATCATTGTTCTGTAAGAAATGACCAGCAGGATGAATACAGAGAGGACTGGCGAGACTTACATGAACTGATGCTAAGTGAAATGAGCAGAACCAGGAGATCATTATACACTTCGACAACGATATTGTATGAGGACATATTTTGATGGAAGTGGATTTCTTTGACAAAGAGACCTGAGTTTCAATTGATAAATGACGGACAAAAGCACCTACACCCAAAGAAAGAACACTGGGAAACGAATGTGAACTATCTGCATTTTTGCTTTTCTTCCCGGGTTCTTCTGAATCCAATTCTCCCTATGCAACAAGAGAACTGTTCAGTTCTGCAAACATATATTGTATCTAGGATATACTGCAACATATCCAACATATAAAGGACTGCTTGCCATCTAGGGGAGGGGGCGGAGGGAGGGAGGGAGGGAAAAAATAATCGGAACAGAAACGAGTGTCAATATAAAGTAATTATTAAATAAAAATTAAATAAAAAAAAACAAATTTATATTCACTTTTTCAAAATGGATAATTCAAGCTCCATGATTACTACCTTAGAGACTACAACTTACAAATTTTGAAAAAATTTGTAAACCAAGCTACTTAATAAACTGTCTCTTTTAGGAAACCAAAATGGGGGTGGGGGGTTAAATACATACATACATATATATATATTTTGCTTAAGGACAATCTTTCATTTACTCTATCAATATTATATTACTAGAACTTTGATTATAGTAAAAATACAACTTTCATATTCTTTCTTTATTCCAGAACTCAAGCTCCTCTGACTTGTGAGATAATATCATATTCAGTATCTTTACCAAAGTCAATTTTGTTCTGAAGAACTTCGACATGACCAACACTCTGACATGACTAACATTTCAAAAATAAGTCCATCTTTGATGAAAAAGAATACAATATTTTTTCCAGTTCCTTTGTATTCGCATACATATGTATACTCTTTCTCTTCTTTCTGTATACTTTGCCTCATTATGTTCGAGGAAGTACCCTACCCTCTGGTTAGGTCAGCACTGAGGAACCTCAACAATGAAAGCTCTATAGAAAAATAAAGTGACAAAACAGAAACACTAGTCAACAAGTTCTTATAGAGAGTAACCTACAATTTCAGTAGGGGAGATGAGTTGTACACAGGAGAAGCAATAGAGAACCACATAAGGCACTCAGCACTTAGCACAGTATTATCATGTACACGGTTGAATGTTCTGGACATATGCTGAATGAACTGCTAGATTCAATTCAACAGACATTTATGAAGGCATCTACTATGTGCAAGGCACAACGTGCTAGGCATTGGGTGAACACAACATGTAAACAGATTAAGTACAAACAAGTTAATCTGAGGAGAGAGAGAGAACCAAGAACTTGGAGCCCAGAGATTTCCCCAGGAGTTAGCAGTTTAATTGTGCCTTGAAAGAAGTTAAGGCCTTTAAGAAGCAGAGGGGAGGTGAATGTATTTCCGGGATAGGGAATAGCCTATCCAAAAGCAAGTAGAAAATAGCACGTCCAGTTCTGAGAGCAGCAAGCAGGCAGACCTCGGAGAGAATGCAGAATGTGTGAATGGGAATAATGGAAATAATTTTGGAAAAGTAGGCCAGTGTCAAACTGTGAAGGGTTTTAAATGTTAAGGTGAAACATTTGCAATTTATCCCAAGGCAAAAGAGAATCCAGAAACATTATAAGCAGGAGAATAACATGAGAATACTTAAACTTTAGAAAAATTACTTTGGCAAATATGTCAATGATAGATTGGAAGAGGGAGAAACTAAAAGCAGACAAACCAGTTACTGAAATTGTACCAACAAGAAGGGCTGAGAGTCCAAATTAGGATGATGGTGATAAAAGCAGTGAGAAGAGAGAAGTTCTGAGCAGATATGAGAAATGAAAAGTCACAGTTAATTTGAGAGCTGGGAACATGGGTAAATGGCCCCAACCGAAACGGTGCCATCTGGAGGAGAAGTATATTTCAGGAGCAAGCTAATGGCTAATAAAGTCATATTTCAACCACATAGACTCTGACATGCCAAAGGAAGGTCCTGGTTTTTTAAAAAAAAAAAGTCAACCAAGTCAATGGGTAGTAATGGTTTAGGGGTCAGGAGAGAGATTAGTGCTGGATATACAGATTTGGTGTCATCTAGAATAAGATGGTGATTGAAGCCATGAAAGGTGATCAAGAGGATCCAAGGACAGATGTTAGAATTCTTACAAGGTACTAAGTCAGTGGAATTGATAGAGACAATGGTTGTTCAGCAGGGTGCTTACCAGTTCTCTAAATGTACTTAGTACTTATTAAGAGTTCCATAAGATTCACACCTTTAAGAGAACATATATAAGCTAGGAGCCTCAACCAGGATGCATTTCGGCAAGCCCACAAGCCCACTCTCAGAGGTGGAGTCAGATTCATTCCATATTCCACCTTTGTGCTGGCTGGAGACTCGGAGGGAGCTAGAGGCAGAAGCTGGCAGAGGCAAAGGACTAGCGGCAAGAGCTCTGGGAATCAAAGAAAGAGATAGGCCTCTAAGAAAGCTAACCAGGCCCAAGGAAGGACAACATTTGGATAGAGACAATAAAGGATTTGGACTTCAACTCCTGGCTGCATTTGATGTGATTATTATACTGAACTGAAAGGAAGGCTGCCTCCAGAAGCCCCCCAAGAAACCTGCTCCCAGAGAATATTATATTTTAGAGAAGAACATTACAGACAGAAGCACGAGAGAAAACTCTGGTTTGGGTTAGGACATTACTATATGGCAGGAGATTATTCTATAGACAATTGTCATGGACTAGTATGCAGCTCCATTATCTGTTTTTATTTCTTGTGGCCCACCCATAATGGCGAATGCTTGAATGAGGAATTCAGTGACCACTCGGGCTGTCTCTTTTGCTGCTGGTATTGCAAAAGTGAATCCTGAAAAGGTGTCTACTACAACGTGGATAAAAGACAGATGACCAAAACATTTATAATGGGTCACATCCATTTGCCAGATTTCATTGGGTCTCAAACCACGAGGGTTCTTCCCTGGAGGGAGTGTAGGAGGGTGAAAAGGAAGGCAAGCTGTACAGCTTTTTACTATGCTCCTAGCTTCCTCTCTTGTTATCCCAAATTGTAAACACAAAGCTCGAGCCGCCTGATGGTAAAAAGACAACCAGTTGGATCAGATGGCATTTGAAATAATGATGTCAAAATCTTAGGAGACAGATGTGACAATGGAGATTGTGTCCTTTGTTTAACCGTGCACAGAACATGGGCATCATCAAGGGATCTGTCAAATAGGGAGGACAATGCTTCTATCTGGTATGGCTGTCAGGAGAGATGTTCCAGCCAGAATCAAAGAATCCTTCCTTTCAAGAGGGATGTTCTCCAGACGTAAGCTTATCGATGATAGGGGGGTGAGTGACATGGAGCTCTGGAACTCTGGGAGGCTGAACTATCATCCACATCTATCTCCCGCTTTCGTTACTGTCACTTGTTGCTCCTCCACCCCCAGTTCCTCATGGCAATATATTGGAGTTATGTGGAGAAATGGATAGAGTAGTAGCCCCTAAGTCAGGAGATGTGGGTTCAAATGCTACCCTCGGACACATACTAGCTGTGTGACCATGGGCAAATCATGAAGCCTTTCTGGGTCTCAGTTACCTTACTTGTAAAACATTGTTGGGCTCAATTCTTTCTAGCTCTAAGACATTATCACAGACACCAAAAGTATTTTGTTAAAAAAAGGTTTTGTGGAAAGAAGGAAATTAGCTTAACCTTGAAGGTAGTTTAGAACTTTGATGACAGAAACACAGAGAGGGAAAGAAGGCATATCAAGAATCTTTAAAATAGTAAGAAACCATGCCAAATGTAAAGAGACAATTGCCCTTAAGTCTTTTCTAATTCAGGTCCTGAGCAATTCTCAGTGAGTGTTTTACAGATTTCTTCCTTCCTGAGTGATCCACAAAGCTGATGACAAGATTCTTCACCTACAACTTGCCGTATCATAAGGTACCACTTGGATCTTTGGTTCTTCCTTTGCCTTAAGAATCAGGACCAGATGTTTATGGCAAGCTCCCTGTGCTACCCCCTCCCTTTGCATTACCATTCTACATTCCTTCTTGTTTTCTCTGTTTCTCCTAAGAAAATTAATTCATGTTAGCAAAAGCATTTTGGAATTGAAAGTGTCCTTCAACATCCTCCAATCAACAGCACAGAGATGAGAAAACAAGAACCCAAAGCAGGGCAGCGCCTTGTTCAACATCACGTAATCAAGGCACAAAACTGTGCCCACAAAACCCATCTCACCCACACCACCTTCAAGGCTTTTACTTTATTTATTTATTTATTTTGGCTGAGGCAATTAGGGTTAAATGACTTGCCCAGGATCACACAGCTAGGAAGTGTTAAGTGACTGAGACCAGATTTGAACTCAGGTTATCGAGATTTCAGGGCTGATGCTCTATCCGCTGCACCACCTAGTTACCCCCAAGGCACAGAGAGAGAGAGAGTGATTAAGAAAATATTCCTCCACTCCCTCTGCCCTCTAGGTTTTCAGGACTTTCCTGGTCCCCCACTTCCCCCCCCACCTATGGGACTCCTTCTTCTCAGTCTCCTTTGCTGGGTCCTCCTGCAGATCATGTGCTCCAACCCCAGGTTATAATTGTTCTCACTGCCTTAAAATGCTCCCTTTGCTGCCAAATTATTATTTCTAAACTATACACAGGTCTGACTATTCCATATTCCTGCTCAATACAATCCCTATTATGTCTAAAATCAAATATCAAATGTAATTAGCTTACTTTAAAGCCCTTCCCAGCTGGGCCACAATCTACCTTTTCAGCCTTATCATATTTGAACCCCATTCAGATACTCTTAAATGCTGTTAGGCTGTGCTTTGACCATGACACACCAGCTCTCATCCATCTTCGTACCTATGTCTAAAATATACTCACCACTCACAGCTAACTCTAAATATCCCAAGTTTTCTTTGCATTTGAAGATCATTTTCAAAGGAGACCTAGTCCATTCCTCCCTCCTTTCCCCACCTTGGGCCAATATCTCCACTTGAAATTCTCTTGTGTGTATTTTGTATTGACTTAAATGTGTACATGGTATAATGTGGCGTTTCCTACAAAATTTAGAAGCTGCTTATGGATAGAGACTGTTTAATTTTATCTTTGTATGCCAAATGTCTGGCACATGTTAAGTACTTAATAAATGCTAAATTGATTCCCTCTTAAGAATACATGTTTAATTACTATAAACCTTCTTATACATATATCTAAACTTTGTGAAGTGATTCTGTTCTATAATTTTGGACAGAATAACCCAGCTAGTCATTTTTATAGCTCAATTTTCTTTACAAGAAAGAATAATTTAGCATTTACACGCTTTCTGTTATTGTGTGCTTGCATTTTTGTTTTTCTTCCCAGGTTATTTTTACCTTTTTTCTAAATCTGATTTTTCTTGTGTAATGAGACAACTGTATAAATATGTATACATATACTATATTTAATATATACTTTAACATATTTAACATGTATGGGACTACTTGGTGGGTAGTAGGGTGGAGGGAAGGAGGGGAAAAGTTGGAACAGAAGTTTTTGCAGGAATCGGTGTTGAAAAATTGCCCATGCATATGTTTTATCAAAAAAAAAAGCTATAATAAAAAAGAAAAGAAAAAAGAATAATTTATTTAAATGATTTTTCTTGTCAATTGAGTTCTTTCTTTTTCATTATTAAGACAGTGTTAGAGTAACTTTTTATTATTTTTCACTTTAAGTTAATAGATGATTGATATATTCCTCACCAAGAACTAAAGATCCAATTATGCTGCCTTTTTCCATTTTTAATTACTAAAGAAACAAATATTTGTTTCCATATTTTATATATATGAGGCCTTCCTAAGTTTGACAATTTTACCCAAGATACATATAAATAAATATATATAAAATATAAAAATTTATATATATTAAATATATAAATATAAATATATTTATATAAAAGCTAACATAGTTCTTTCAAACATTGAACTGTTTTACATTTTATCAACTTAGATGGGAAAATGCAGAATGTGTATCCTGGGGATAATAAGACCAGCTTGGAGGGGAGCAGTAAAAGATAAGCTTAGAAAAATAAAACAGCATCAGACTATAGCAGTTCTTGAATTCCAGGAAAGGAGGTTCAATTTTCCTCAGTAAGCTAAAAGAAAAAAGTCACTTAAGACTTTTTTTTTAGTAGAGGACTAAGCTATGACAAGATCTCTGGATAATGAAGAGGAATCTGCCAGCAGGCTAACAAATGAGTGAGGAAATAAAACAGGTGGGCAAAGCTGCAAGGAGGTACCCTGGGATGGTTTATACTAGGGATGGCAGCAGGAAGGGCTAGAGGTGAAATACTTGGGAGAACAAAATGTTGATGGCTGCATGACCTACTGGCTCTACTTTGTGATTTTCAGAAAAAAAAAATCCCCTTAGCATTCTCTGCATAGTAAGAACTGTTGCACATCAGGTCTGCATCTGGCTCTTCATCATGGTGTACTATAAATTTTGGGAATCTACTTAAGTAGCACATATTTGGCTTTCTTCTCACTTCTATAAACAACATGGGGCATGGAGACCTCTCACTTGGATGGTCTCTGTACAATGTCTTTTGGTTATGACAATGCCTTTTGGTTTACAACAATTTTGCTTCATCTTGGTATATTAGTTTGACTGCTGTCAGGTAAACTTTTGGGCTCTCTTTTTGACAATTTTAGGCTTCCAGGTGTATCTCAAGGTAGACATGTCACTGGTAATACTGAAGGGGGACAGAGGGAAGGACAGAGACATAGATACAATGAAAGGAGGGAGCTTGCATAAAAATATTGTTAAAAATCAAATATTCTCAGCTGTTTGAGACTTTAAATGCTTTATCAAGTCAAAGACATTTGAATAATATTTTCCATGTGTAATTCACTTTAAATTTATGTAATGACCACATATTTTAAAATCAGCCAGAGTCAGGAATTCAGATTAAGGGAAGATCCTCGATCTTTATTCTTTGTGGAGATGAAGGGGGATGGCGATAGGAATGTGAGCAGCCGCTACATGAATCTGGCCAGCAAGCTCTCTGCCTCTCTCCCCACTCCTCTCTCTCCACCCACCAAAATCGTCCCTACATCATTTCCTATACAATACATCAGAACTTGCACAAAGAGTGGGCGGGGGCCATTCTTTCTCCAAGCATATATTAATAGAGTATGGTCCAATTACTATTTAGCCTCACGTGCTTGGGACCTCAGTGCATCAACTCGAGCTTCAGCCCATTATAATTTTACTTGTTGACTAAGAATTTAAAATGCAAATTAACTTGTCAGTAGAGTGTAAAACCATTTCATTTGTCTACATTAGACTTACGGTCATTTCAGGCTATCAGATAAAAAGATATGTATATGTTATAAATGGGCTTACAAATGATCTACCAAATAATCCAAGCATTTTAACTTCACAGATCCTTATAAACCATCTAATGAAATCTCCCTTTTTCACAGATTATAAAGGGGATGCTGAAAGGAGAAGGACTAGGGAGATGTTACAAGTGATAAGTAGCAGAGGTTAGATCTTTGTTTCAGAATCCAGTCAGCCTTCAGTGCTCCAGGAGCTCAGGTCACATAGAACTATGTGTAGATATCTATGTAGTATGGAAGTAGTATATATATATATATATGACCAGATACATGATGTTATTAGTTTGGGGAACATTCATGAAGAAAAGTTCCTTTGCCAATGCAGAGCAGCTTTAGAGATGCAGTCTTGGAGAAAAGTCAATAGGCCTATGGTCACAGGGCCAGTATGTACCAAGGAATCAGTTCCTGAAGCCTGGAGTTCCTGACATGGGGTTGGGTGCTCTGGCCATTATACCACACTGCCTCTTCAAACTTATGCTATTATAATATTAAATTATCAAATATTATGCACATTTCACATATAGGAATCTGAGGCTCCAAAAGGGTATACTGGGCCTGAGAACATCTGAGAAAGGCAGGGTTTCCTGACCCCAGACCTAAGAGTGCTCTAATCTATTCTTCAGCAATGAATGCTTCTTCTCCCCTCCTCTCATTTTCTCTTCTTTTGAAAGAATATTAATTTTTACCACCAGAGCAAAAATTGTAAGAATGAACAGTTGCTAAAAATTTATTTCCATCAGAAACTTTATGAGCAAAACTACAAAACACTTTCCACACAAATTAAGTCTGATCTAACCAACTGGAAAAATATTAAATGCTCTTGGATTGGGCGAGCAAATATAATAAAGATGACAATACTACCTAAACTAATCTATTTATTTAGTGCTATACCAATCAGACTCCCAAAAAACTATTTTGATGACCTAGAAAAAATGACAAAGTTCATATGGAAAAACAAAAGGTCAAGAATTTCAAGGGAATTAATGAAAAACAAATCAAATGAAGGTGGCCTAGCTGTACCAGATCTAAAATTATATTATAAAGCAGCAGTTACTAAAACTATCTGGTATTGGCTAAGAAATAGACTAGTTGATCAATGAAATAGGTTAGGTTCAAAGGACAAAACAGCCAATAACTTTAATAATGTAGTGTTTGACAAACCCAAAGACCCCAGTTTTGGGGATAAGAACACAGTATTTGACAAAAATTGCTGGGAAAATTGGAAATTAGTATGGCAGTAACTAGGCATTGACCCACACTTAACACTGTACACCAAGATAAAGTCAAAATGGGTTCATGACGTGGGCATAAAGAATGAGATTATAAATAAATTGGAAGAGCATAGGATAGTTTACCTCTCAGACCTGTGAAAGAGAGAGGAATTTATGACCAAAGAAGAACTAGAGATCATTATTGATCACAAAATAGAAAATTTTGATTATATCAAATTGAAAAGTTTTTGTACAAACAAAACTAATGCAGACAAGATTAGAAGGGAAACAATTAACTGGGAAAACATTTTTACAGTCAAAGGTTCTAATAAAGGCCTCATTTCCAAAACATATAGAGAATTGACTCTAATTTATAAGAAATCAAGCCATTCTCCAATTGATAAATGGTCAAAGGATATGAACAGACAATTCTCAGATGAAGAAATTAAAACTATTTATAGACATATGAAAATATGCTCCAAATCATTATTAATCAGAGAAATGCAAATTAAGACAACTCTGAGATACCCCTACACACCTGTCAGATTGGCTAGAGTGACAGGGAAAGATAATGCGGAATGTTGGAGGGGATGTGGAAAAACAGGGACACTGATACATTGTTGTTGGAATTGTGAACACATCCAGCCATTCTGGAGAGCAATTTGGAACTATGCTCAAAAAGTTATCAAACTGTGCATACCCTTTGATCCAGCAGTGTTACTACTTGGGCTTATACCCCAAAGAGATACTAAAGAAGGGAAAGGGACCTGTATGTGCCAAAATGTTTGTGGCGGCCCTGTTTGTAGTGGCTAGAAACTGGAAAATGAATGGATGCCCATCAATGGGAGAATGGTTGGGTAAATTGTGGTATATGAATGTTATGGAATATTATTGTTCTGTAAGAAATGACCAGCAGGATGAATACAGAGAGGACTGGCGAGACTTACATGAACTGATGCTAAGTGAAATGAGCAGAACCAGGAGATCATTATATACCTCAACAATGATACTGTTTGAGGATGTATTCTGATGGAAGTGGATCTCTTCAATAAAGAGAGCTAATTCAGTTTCAATTGATTAGGGATGGACAGAAGCAGCTACACCCAAAGAAGGAACACTGGGAAATGAATATAAACTGCTTGCATTTTTGTTTTTCTTCCCAGGTTACTTATACCTTCTGAATCCAATTCTCCCTGTGCAACAAGAAAACTGTTTGGTTCTGCACATGTATATTGTATCCAGGATATACTGTAACCTATTCAACATGTAAAAGAGTGCTTGCCATCTGGGGGAGGGGAGTGGAGGGAGGGAGGGGAAAAATCGGAACAGAAGTGAGTGCAAGGGATAATGCTGTAAAAAATTACCGTGGCATGGGTTCTGTCAATAAAAAGTTATTAAAAACAACAACAACAACAACAACAACAACAACAACAACAACAACAAAAAATGATACTGTTTGAGGATGTATTCTGATGGAAGTAGATCTCTTCGATAGAGAGCTAATTCAGTTTCAATTGATCAAGGATGGACAGAAGCAGCTACATCCAAAGAAAGAACACTGGGAAATGAATATAAACTGTTTGCATTTTTGTTTTTCTTCCCGGGTTATTTCTACCTTCTGAATCCAACTCTTCCTGTGAAACAAGAGAACTGTTCGGTTCTGCAAACATATATTGTATCTAGGATATACTGTAACCTATTTAACATGTAAAGGACTGCTTACCACCTGGGGGAGGGAGTGGAGGGAGGGAGGGGAAAAATCGGAACAGAAGTGAGTGCAAGGGATAATGCTGTAAAAAATTACCGTGGCATGGGTTCTGTCAATAAAAAGTTATTAAAAACAACAACAACAACAACAACAACAACAACAACAACAACAACAAAAAATGATACTGTTTGAGGATGTATTCTGATGGAAGTAGATCTCTTCGATAGAGAGCTAATTCAGTTTCAATTGATCAAGGATGGACAGAAGCAGCTACATCCAAAGAAAGAACACTGGGAAATGAATATAAACTGTTTGCATTTTTGTTTTTCTTCCCGGGTTATTTCTACCTTCTGAATCCAACTCTTCCTGTGAAACAAGAGAACTGTTCGGTTCTGCAAACATATATTGTATCTAGGATATACTGTAACCTATTTAACATGTAAAGGACTGCTTACCACCTGGGGGAGGGAGTGGAGGGAGGGAGGGGAAAAATCGGAACAGAAGTGAGTGCAAGGGATAATGCTGTAAAAAATTACCCTGGCATGGGTTCTGTCAATAAAAATTATATATATATATAATTCCATAAAGAATCATAGCTGGCATTTAGATAGTACTATTAAGTTTGTGAAGCCTTTCACTTCCATGCTCTTATAAGTCTCTCCACAATAAGTACTACAACTACTATTCCTATTTTACAGTTGAGGAAACTGAGTCAGTAAGTTTATATATTTCAAGCTTAAGGTAATACAGCTAGGCTATATCAGAGGCAAGACTGAAAGCCAGGTTTGAATGGACTAAGTTGAAGACTAGTACTATATTTATCTTTTGCTTATATAATTTAATATACAACAGGAGTAATATACAACAAAAAATTTTACAGGTTGAAATAACAATCTTTGGGTTTAACACCATTTCTTTGACTATTACTACTAGTCCCAGTCATACACATACACACACACACACACACACACACACACACACACACACACCCTTGATATCTTAAGAAGCAAACATTCTCTGTTCCTCCCCAAAGAATGTCTACTCTGATAATTTCCTGTTACCTGTACTTTAAATATAAGACCAAATGTTACAACTTCATAGTTCAATGGGTGAAGAATGCTAATGAAATCGAATATGGTGTGTATGTGCTTAAAGCCACTGTGGAAACCAAAGCATCTTGATTTGGGGAGGCAAAGATGAAACTGTGGAGTAATGTGGGGTACCTGAAATAGTATTCCACTAAAAAATAGTATTATATTATATGTAGTGTTCTAAAGACTTACATTATTTGTCTTGACAAGTACAGGAACAATGGCCACTTTTGAAATGTCAAATTTCCTAAAATTGACGTTTAATTTTAAAGAAATTAGACTTCCGGCCAAGATGGCGGAGAGGAAATACACTGCTGTGTAACCTCCGTGTTTTTCTCTCACTATTCATTTCATTTCATGCCTCTGAATTAATGCTCGACTGAAAAAAAACATACAATTACTTACCAAGAGAAACCATACTTGAGACTCGTCAAGAAAGGTCTGTTTTTGCGTGAGGGCGGGGACGGTATTTAAATCAGAAGGAGTCTGCGGGCAGCAGCTGCAGTGAGAGCACAGATAGCAGCTCAGAACCGAGTAGAGCGGAGAGGGGGTTGGGCGTGATCGCAGTCGTCTCTGCAGGGAGAGCTTTGCTACAGGATTAGATACTTTGCTCCGGCAGTGAGTCAGCAGCCCAGCAGAGAAGCTAAAAACACCGGGGGTGAAGAATACAGCCCCAAACAGCTGGAGTCTCTCGGGACCTGGCCACCCCTCCCCCACAGTGTCTCAGCCCGCTCGGATCTCAGAGCGCTCGGATCTCAGCACGCAAGCGCCATAGCACAGTAGGACCCGTGCCTCACGAATACCCTGCCCCTCCCCCAAAGAAAGCAGCCTCCATTCAAGGGGTTTTTTTCCTTCTGTTTCTTTGATAGTTTGTCTTTGATAAGTAGACAGAATGAGCAAGAAACTGAAAAAGAATTTAACCCTGGACAGCTTTTATACAGATAAAGAGCAGACTCCAAATCCTGAGAAGACTAAAAACAAACAGTCCCCAGGTGAATCCCCAAAGGAGATCATATGTTCCTCAGCACAGATGAATCTCATGGAGGAAATTAAAAAGGCTCTCACAAGGGAGCTAGAAGAAAAATGGGAAAAGGAGAGGGAGGCTTGGCAAAAGGAGAGGGAGGCTCTGCAAAAGGAGAGGGAGGCTTGGCAAAAGAGCCTGGAGAAGTCAGTTAAAGAGAGAGTGGATAAAGAAACCAAATCCTTGAAAAATAGGATTGGTGAACTGGAAAACAAAATTGGCAAAATGGAAAAAAATTCCACAGAACAAAAGAACTCAATTGGACAATTAGAAAAAGATCTTTAAAAAGTGAGTGAAGAAAATACCTCACTGAAAATCAGGGTCGAACAATTGGAATTGAATGACTCGAGGAGACAAGAAGAATCAGTCAAGCAAATCCAAAAAAATCAAACAATGGAAAAGAATGTGAAATACCTTCTGGGGAAGACAACAGACCTGGAAAACAGATCCAGGAGAGACAACCTGAGAATCATCGGACTTCCAGAAAAGTATGATGAAAAAAAGAGCCTGGACACTATTTTCCAGGAAATTATCAAAGAGAACTGCCCAGAAGTCATAGAAACAGAAGGTAAAATAGACATTGAAAGAATTCATCGATCCCCTACTGAAAGGGATCCTAAAATCAAAACACCAAGGAATATAGTGGCAAATGCCAGAACCCTCAGCAAAGGAAAAAAAATACTGCAAGCGGCTAGAAAAACCCAATTCAAGTATCAAGGAGCCACAATAAGGATCACCCAGGATCTGGCAGCATCCACATTAAAGGATTGAAGGGCTGGAATATGATATTCCGAAAGGCTAAGGAACTTGGTATGCAACCAAAAATAACTTACCCAGCGAGATTGAGCATCTTTTTCCAGGAAGAAGATGGACATTCAACGAAATAAGTGAATTTCATCTATTTCTGATGAAAAAGCCAGAACTTAACAAAAAATTTGATCTACAAGCACAGAACTCAAGAGAAATCTAAAAAGGTAAAGATTAATCTTGGGAACTATATTTCGGCTATAAAGATGTATAAAGAATACATGTATACCTTGTTCTAGAAACTAGATGTGAAAAGGACATTGTACCAGAAAAAAGGGAAAGTGGGGGTACTACATTTCATGAAGAGGCAAAGAAAATCTAGTATATCTGAGAGAAAGAATGGAGAGGGATGAATATAGTGAGTATTTTACTGCTTTCAGAATTGGCATTAAGAGAAGAATTTTAGACATATTCAATCTATGGTGAAACTTCTCCCACCTCATTGAAAAGTGAGAAGGGAAAAGTGAAAAAGGAAGGAATAAGCTAAGTGGAAGGGAATACGGTAACTGGGAGGGAAAGGGGCAAGTTGGGGGGGAACTTTAAGGGGGGGGAGGGATACTAAAAAAGGGAGGGCTGTGAGAAGCAAGGGTGCTCACAAGCTTAATACTGGGAAGGGGGGTAAGGGAGTAAGAAGGGAGAAAAGCATAAACCGGGGTTAACAAGATGGCAAGTAATACAGAATTGGTCATTTTAACCATAAATGTGAACGGGGTAAACTCCTCTATAAAGAGGAAGCGGTTAGCAGAATGGATTAAAAGCCAGAATCCTACAATATGTTGTATACAGGAAACACACCTGAAGCAGGGTGATACATGCAGGTTAAAGGTAAAAGGTTGGAGCAAAACCTACTATGCTTCAGGTGAAGCCAAAAAAGCAGGGGTAGCCATCCTGATCTCAGATCAAGCTAAAGCAAAAATTGATCTAATCAAAAGAGATAAGGAAGGGCACTATATCTTGCTAAAGGGTAGAATGAATAATGAAGAAGTATCTATATTAAACATATATGCACCAAGTAGTGTAGCATATAAATTCTTAAAAGAGAAATTAAGAGAGCTGCAAGAAGAAATAGGCAGTAAAACTATAATAGTGGGAGATCTCAACCTTGCACTCTCAGAATTAGATAAATCAAACCACAAAATAAATAAGAAAGAAGTCAAAGAGATAAATAGAATACTAGAAAAATTAGATATGATAGATCTCTGGAGAAAATGTAATGGGGACAGAAAGGAGTACACCTTCTTTTCAGCAGTTCATGGAACTTATACAAAAACTGACCATATATTAGGACATAAAAACCTCAAACTCAAATGCAGTAAGGCAGAAATAGTGAATGCATCCTTTTCAGACCATGATGCATTGAAAATTACATTCAATAAAAAGCCACAGGAAAGTAGACCAAAAAATAATTGGAAACTAAATAATCTCATACTAAAGAATGATTGGGTGAAACAGCAAATTATAGACATAATTAATAACTTCATCCAAGAAAACGATAATAATGAGACATCATACCAAAATGTATGGGATGCAGCCAAGGCGGTAATAAGGGGAAATCTCATATCTCTAGAGGCCTATTTGTATAAAATAGAGAAAGAGAAGGTCAATGAATTGGGCTTGCAACTAAAAATGCTAGAAAAGGAACAAATTAAAAACCCCCAATCAAACACTAAACTTGAAATTCAAAAAATAAAAGGAGAGATCAATAAAATTGAAAGTAAAAAAACTATTGAATTAATTAATAAAACTAAGAGTTGGTTCTATGAAAAAACCAACAAAATAGACAAACCCTTAGTAAATCTGATTAAAAAAAGGAAAGAGGAAAATCAAATTGTTAGTCTTAAAAATGA
Source organism: Antechinus flavipes (assembly GCF_016432865.1). Classification (NCBI taxonomy): domain Eukaryota; kingdom Metazoa; phylum Chordata; class Mammalia; order Dasyuromorphia; family Dasyuridae; genus Antechinus; species Antechinus flavipes. The sequence goes on from NC_067404.1 coordinate 11,684,651, forward strand.
AAAGGGAGAACTCACCACTAACGAAGAGGAAATTAGAGCAATAATTAGGAGTTACTTTGCCCAACTTTACGCCAATAAATTCGACAACTTAAATGAAATAGAAGAATACCTCCAAAAATATAACTTGCCTAAATTAACAGAGGAAGAAGTAAATATCCTAAACACTCCTATCTCAGAAAAAGAAATAGAACAAACTATTAATCAACTCCCTAAGAAAAAAACCCCAGGACCAGATAGATTTGCATCTGAATTCTATCAAACATTTAAAGATCAATTAACTCCAATGCTAAATAAACTATTTGAAGAAGTAGGGATTGAAGGAGTCCTACCAAACTCCTTTTATGACACAGATATGGTACTGATACCTAAACCAGGTAGGCTGAAAACAGAGAAAGAAAATTATAGACCAATCTCCCTAATGAATATTGATGCTAAAATCTTAAATAAAATATTAGCAAAAAGATTACAGAAAATCATCCCCAGGATAATACACCATGACCAAGTAGGATTTATACCAGGAATGCAGGGCTGGTTCAATATTAGGAAAACTATTAACATAATTGACTATATCAACAACCAACCAAACAAAAACCATATGATCATCTCAATAGATGCAGAAAAAGCATTTGATAAAATCCAACAGCCATTCCTAATAAAAACACTTGAGAGCATAGGAATAAAAGGACTTTTCCTTAAAATAGTTAGGGGCATATATTTTAAACCTTCAGTAAGCATCATATGCAATGGGGAAAAACTAGAACCTTTCCCAGTAAGATCTGGAGTGAAACAAGGCTGCCCACTATCACCATTATTATTCAATATTGTATTAGAAACACTAGCCTCTGCAATAAGAGTCAAGAAAGAGATTAAAGGAACCAAACTATCACTCTTTGCAGATGATATGATGGTATACCTAGAAAACCCCAGAGATTCTACTAAAAAGCTATTAGAAATAATTCATAATTTTAGCAAAGTAGCAGGATACAAAATTAATCCCCATAAATCCTCAGCATTCTTATACACCACCAACAAAATCCAAGAGCAAGAGATACAAAGAGAAATTCCATTCAAAATAACTGTTGATAGCATAAAATATTTGGGAATCTACCTACCAAAGGAAAGTCAGGAATTATATGAGCAAAATTACAAAAAAGTTTTCACACAAATAAAGTCAGACTTAAATAATTGGAAAAATATTAAGTGCTCTTGGATAGGCCGAGCGAATATAATAAAGATGACAATACTCCCTAAACTAATCTATTTATTTAGTGCTATACCAATCAGACTTCCAAGAAAATATTTTAATGATTTAGAAAAAATAACAACAAAATTCATATGGAACAATAAAAAGTCAAGAATCTCAAGGGAATTAATGAAAAAAAAATCAAATGAAGGTGGCCTAGCTGTACCTGATCTAAAATTATATTATAAAGCAGCAGTCACCAAAACCATTTGGTATTGGCTTAGAAATAGATTAGTTGATCAGTGGAAAAGGTTAGGTTCACAAGACAGAATAGTCAACTATAGCAATCTAGTGTTTGACAAACCCAAAGATTCTAAATTTTGGGATAAGATTTCATTATTTGATAAAAACTGCTGGGATAACTGGAAATTAGTATGGCAGAAATTAGGCAAGGACCCACACTTAACACCACATACCAAGATAAGATCAAAATGGGTCCATGACCTAGGCATAAAGAACGAGATTATAAATAAATTAGAGGAACATAGGATAGTTTATCTCTCAGACTTGTGGAGGAGAAAGAAATTTGTGACCAAAGATGAACTAGAGACCATTACCGATCACAAAATAGAACATTTTGATTATATCAAATTAAAAAGCCTTTGTACAAACAGAACGAATGCAAACAAGATTAGTAGGGAAGCAACAAACTGGGAAAACATCTTTACAATTAAAGGTTCTGATAAAGGCCTCATTTCCAAAATATATAGAGAACTGACTCAAATTTATAAAAAATCAAGCCATTCTCCAATTGATAAATGGTCAAAGGATATGAACAGACAATTTTCAGATGAAGAAATTGAAACTATTACCACTCACATGAAAGTGTTCCAAATCACTATTGATCAGAGAAATGCAAATGAAGACAACTCTGAGATATCACTACACACCTGTCAGATTGGCTAAGATGACAGGAAAAAATAATGATGAATGTTGGAGGGGATGCGGGAAAACGGGGACACTGATGCATTGTTGGTGGAGTTGTGAACGAATCCAGCCATTCTGGAGAGCAATCTGGAATTATGCCCAAAAAGTTATCAAATTGTGCATACCCTTTGATCCAGCAGTATTTCTACTGCCCAAAGAGATACTAAAGAAGGGAAAGGGAAATAGGACTGCTTGCCATCTTGGGGGGGGGGGAGGGAGGGAGGGGAAAAAACGAAACATAAGTGATTGCAAGGGATAATGCTGTGTAAAAATTATGCTGGCATTGATTCTGTCAATACAAAGTTATTATTAAATAAAATTAAATTTTCAAAAAAAAAATAAAGAAATTAAAGATTGGCAACATCTCAATCTGAGTGCTTTTAATTTAAAAATAAAAACTACCTAATGCCATTGTAATCACTGGAGATGCCACGATTTTGAGGCCAAACCGCACTGACACCATGACAAATGCCTCGACGAAAAGCATGGTTGAGCTGAAATAGGAAGGAATGGGCCTGAAGTAGCAACCAGTAGTCAGGTTCGTCCGCAGATTATAGGCTTGCTCTGAAGGATCATGTATCTTCAGATGGTGGGTTGCTGATCTCTCGTGAGGTGAGGATAAAGGTATTCCTAAGGTTAATGATCTGCTAGAGGAAATAGCTTTGTTGATCACTCTTCATGGATATAATATCTATGTATGCCAACATATTATGTCTTATGTTATATATACAGATATATATATATATAAAACAGATATATTAGGTAAAGATATGCATGTATTAAATATTGATTAGTAATATTAACATTAATGTATTTAGTAATATTTACTTAATATGTATATTATTATATGATAGAGGACTATAAATATATGCTCTATATACATAAATATTTATTTATACATGACATGTAAATCACATGCTTATATGGTAGGGGATCTATATGAATGTCCTATATATAAGTATGTCTTATAGCATAAATATTATGTAATAAGTTTTTTGTGGAAAAAAATTTAATACTGAGAGTATACAAATTAAAATTAGTTAAATAATTGTAAAAGTTTTGTGATGAGTTACAGGAAGTAGTTTAAGGAAAATATCAGCTTTGGGTGTTGATGGTGAGGTGTAATGCCTTCTTCCTGATGTGTCCTAGGAAGGAGTTTATCTTCATTGCTGACTTACAAAGCCAGTATTTTGGTTAAATTACTTGGACTCTTCATTTAGGTTTTAGTATGTAGCTCTCAAATAAGCCTGCTTGGGGCATAAGAACAATGATTAGTGGGAAGTAGAGCATGGAGGCTAATTGGCCTTTGATGATGAAGGGTTGTTCTTTAGGTTGGCCTCCAATTCAGGTGAGTGTAAGTAGGCTGGCGGTTAGGATGCAGAATAGTGTTTGGAAGACTGGTTGGAATATTATGCTTAGTTGGTTGGTTGTGTGGAGTAGAGGGATGATTAGGAGAACTAGGATTGAGGCTAGTAGGGCTAGCACATTGCCCAGTTTATTGAGGATTGAGTAGAAGATAGCTAGCCTATGCGAATAGAAAGTATTCTGATTTGATGTGCAGAGTAGTGGTTAGGGGGTTAGCTGGTGAGAAGTTGTCTGTATCTCCTAATAAGTCTGGTGAGAATAGGGCTAGTATAAGAAGCAAAAGGAGAAGTAGGATTAGGCCTAGGGCATTTTTAATCCAGGTGGAATGGAATATCATCTGAATCGGGGTTAATGCCTGAAGGGTTGTTAGAGCCTGTTTTGTGGAGGAATAGGAGATGGATGATAACTAGTGCTATAATGAATGGGAGGATGAAGTGCGATGCGAAGAATTGGATAAGTTCAAGCAAATAAGAGTTATCCAAAAGGAACATTTAATACCTTTCTCTTACTAAGCTCCTGTCCATTCAGAGTAAATATTCCTTTCAAGAAGGAATGACAACAAAATAAAAACCTAATAGAGTTTGAGGCAAAAATGAACAATTTAAAAATTCAACTTCCTGCACACTCGGGCTATGGATTTCTCTAGATTTAACATATTTATTATTATAGGCTACATACCATCTATTACACTTCAGGTTCTTAAATTATTAAAGTCACAGAAATTCAAATTTCAGTGCTAAATCATAGTTAATTTTATAAATTAATATAGCAATTTTCAATAAGAGAAATAAGAACTTGTGTGCATACATATGAACTGATGTGCAAGAATAAAAAAATGGTACAGCCAGTCCATATTCACTGAAATAGCACTGACAATTTCAGTTTTCTCAGCTGTCATATTCAGTAACAGTATTATTACCACAACATCAATCCTACTTTTTTTGAGGGTAGTAGAAAGAGAACTTGGGTTCAAGTCCAGTCTCTGACACATAGTAGGTATGGGACAAGTCACTTAAGCCCTCTCTACTACACATCATGTGAGGAAAGTGCTGATGTATATTGGTATAGACTAATGAAATCACATCCAAGTCCAGTCTGTCTCTGGAGACAACAATTAAATCCGTTTCGGAATATACAACTTGCAACCACTGGTCAAAGATTCTAGAAACTTGGCACGGCTTCTGATTCTGTCACTTCTCGGCAGAACAACGTCGCATAAGTCACTTAAACCTGTTGAAGATGTAAAAGGATTTTTACTGAGGTCCATTAACACTCCTTCCAAATATAAAATTTTGTGATTCTGAAATCCCATAACTGAAAAGAATGGCTTTAAGGGAGGAAGCCAAGTATAATTTAAAAGGGGGAAATAAATCAACACTGGACTGGAATTCAAAAGACCTTGATTGAAATTCTCCCTGCTACTTACTAGATGGAGGACTGTAAGCCTCCCGTTTAGCTAGCTGCTATTGTGAGGGATGTAGAAGACCCTTACCCAAAATGACTACTCAGAGATCACTCAGTAGACGGCAGAGAAGTTATTTATTAAAAACCTCCCAGCTGTCCCATCAAGAGATAAGAAAGAGGAAGCTCAAGGTAGTAGGGCTAGAGAAGTAGTAAAGATACACAGCTTTTATACAAGAGATTATATCACAAGAAAGAGAGTATTGAAGGGGGGGGGGGAGGGAGGCATCTAATTGGTTGTTGCTATTGGGAGAGATTGGAATGAAAGGTTTCAGGGAAATCTCCTGATTTCTAGGAAACAGAGAATCAGGCCTTCAGGCTTAATCAAGCAGATAGTGGTCCAACGAATAGACTAAATATCAATAAATGTCAAATACTGATAAACGTCATCAGCTCAAGTTAAGTAAATATGGTTATAGTTGGTCAAGGCTCAAGTAGATATGAGCCTGCACCTATTATACAGGTTATAGGGGAAACCCAGAAATAATGAAAATAAAATACAGAAAAAGAATCCATACATTCCTCTAAGTTCTTCACCTTATCTCTCTCTTTTCCATACACTAGCATGAAGGCAAAATGAGGTAACATAGGTAAAACCCTTCATAAAAATTTCAAAAATATCCACACAAATAATAGATTATTATGAAACTACATGAAAATAACAATATGAAAACAAATTGTCCGTGTCCTTTTCCTTAGACTTCCCCACTGCCCCCTCCTACCCCACAAATTTAAGTTACAGTTTAGTCAAAAATCTGAGAAAGACTAAATGAATTCTACATTAATATTTCTTCGAACATAGAGGAAAATGGGCTCTACTGCATTTCCCCCAAGTCTCGGCAAATACCTGTCTGCCCCTCTTGTGACCCCTTCCTGATTTCCCCCCAAACATCAACATGACAAATTCGAATATATAGGAGTTCACTGCCAATAACCCCAATGGGCCCCAATGGGGCCACGGTTCGGTGGACGGTCTGCTCGAGTCTTTGGGATGACCTAAAACAGAAAGTCAGGAGCTGGGGGGTGACCCCCTCCAAATTAGTCAGTCCGATAGCAGAAAAAGCACGGTACCTCTCGATTCTACACAACTTTAGCTCCTCTTAACGATCCAACCAGCCCGCCCGGCGCCCCGAGTTCGCGACCGGTCACGATTTTAGACTCGTCTCGGGGAGCCCGGAGGAAGCGACCCTGCGTTTGCAGCCCCTCGGGCGCCGCGGGAGCTCGACCCGGACTTAGGCACTAGTAACAAAGTAGCTGGCACCGCGGGCGGACGAGAAGGCTCGGACAACATTGTGGCCGCCTCTCAGCCAAATTATAGCCTCTTTGGGACAGCCCCGCCGGGGCTCCCGGGGCGGGAACCGCCGTGACCGCTAACCTCACAGCCCCGGGCTGGCCGTGACCTCTGCACCACTCCTGGCCCAGCTGTAGGAGGCGGCGGCGCCGGGCTCGGGCCGGGGAAGGGGCTCGTCCCCTCGGGGAAGCCACCCGCTCTGCTCCGCGAGGCCGCGGCGGCCGCCCCTCACCTAAGCGACTCCGGCGCTTCTCCCGGTGCCGGGCGCTCTCATAGAAGCCCAGGGTCTCGGTGAGTTGCGGAACCGGGGGCCCGAGGAGAAGCGCTGGCTGCCGCCGTCGGGGCCCGGATCGCCTCCGGCCGGAGGCTGCTCCCGCTCGACGCGGTTGTCCCGGTCCTTGCGGTCCTTGCCGTCCCTGCGGTCCTTGCCGTCCCTGCAGCCGGCCGGGGTGGCTGCGGCGCCGGCGGCCGCTTAGCCGACACCCGCCAAGTTCGCAGCCAGAGCCCAACAAACAAACTCTCCCCGGCTCCTCCTCCGATTCCTCCCCCTGCCTCTCCTCCTCCTCCGCCACCCCTCTTCCCCCTCCCTGAAGTGGGTGGAGCTTCAAATTTTTTTTCTCATTAGTTTATGTTTCCCGCCATTGATTTTTTTTTTTTTTAACACTTTGTGTTCCACATATTTTCTCCTTCCCTCCCTAAGACAGAGCAATCTGAGGCAGGTTAAACCTGCACAATCCTCTTAAAGCGTATTTCCACGTACATATTGTGAAAGAAAGCTCAGAACAAAAGGGAGAAACCACAAGAAAAAGCAAACAAAACAGGCGAAAATAGCAAGGGTGCGGCGGACTCTCCATCACAAGACCATCGAAACTGGCCCGAATCATCTCATTGTTGACAAGAGCCACGTCCATGGCAGTTGATCATCACAAAATCTTGTCACTGTGTACAATGTTGTCTTGGTTCTGCTCACTTCACTCCGCATCACTTCATGTAGGTCTCTCCAGGCCTCTAGAATAATAGTATTCCATAACATTCATACACTATCACTCATTCAGTCATTCTCCAATTGCTGGGCATCCATTCAGTTTCCACTTTCTAGCCACTACAAACAGGGCTGCCACTAACATTTTGGCACATACGGGTCCCTTTCCCTTCTTTAGTATCTCTTTGGGGTATAAGCCCAGTAGTAACACTACTGGGTCAAAGGGTATGTACAGTTTGATAGCCCTTTGGGCATAGTTCCAGATTGTTCTCCAGAATGGTTGGACCAGTTCACAACTCTACCAACAATACATTAGTGTGTGGGTAGTTTAAATCTGCCTCAGACACTCCCTACCTTTAACTCTCAGGTCACTTAACCTCTGTTTGCCCCAGCTTTTTTGATTGTAAAGTGGAGATAATAACACTGGCCCTCCCTGGGTTGGCTAAAAGAGATAACTGTAAAGTACTTTGTATAGTGCTTGTCATATGGGAAACATAAATTTCAGCTATTATCCTGTAGCATAGGGCTTTAATTTTTTCCATCTGTGACCCCTTTTTGCCTGAGAAATTTTTACATAACCCTGGAACAGGAATACAAATCAAGTGTTTATTGATAATAATTTCTCTACCCCTATGTATGGAAAAGGTGAAGAACTTACAGATCAAGCACATATTGATCAGAGACTGTTAGCTAAATTAATTGAAGCCTTAAAGGCCTGGTTTTGGCTTCTCTGGAAGCATGTGATTTTAGATGAGGTCTGGACTACATTTCATTGTCCAAAGAAGGAAGCTATACATTCTACTACTTTCCACCGACCAAATAGGGGAATAGAGCTTATGTGACCAATCACACCATAAAGAAGGTGGGATTTGGGGGGTTCTTTGTCTGAAATGTATAAAAACTGTGAACATTTTCAAGGGAGTGGTTCTCTGTCCTGCTGTGGGCTTTGGCTCCCAGACCAGAATGGGGTCGGCTTCTCAAGATTCTTATAAATAATTCTGTTTTCTATGAGTAATCTCTGAGTAGTCAATTTGGGTAGGTCTTTTTGTCCCAAACACCTACATTCAGTTACGAATGGGGTCTGGACTCTCAGTTTTTTTTTTGTTTTTTTTTGTTTTTGTTTTTTGTTTTTAATAGCTTTTTATTTACAAGTTATATGTATGGGTAATTTTACAGCATTGACAATTGCCAAACCTTTTGTTCCAATTTTTCCCCTCCTTCCCCCCATCCCCTCCCCTAGATGGCAGGATGACCAAATAAATTAAATACAAAATAAGTATATATGACCAAACCGTTATTTTGCTGCACAAAAAGAATTGGACCCTGAAATATTATACAATTAGCCTGTAAAGGAAATCCAAAATGCAGGCAGGCAAAAATAGAGGGACTGGGAATTCAATGTAATAGTTCTTAGTCATCTCCCAGAGTTCTTTCGCTGGGCGTAGCTGGTTTAGTTCATTACTGCTCCATTGGAACTGATTTGGTTCGTCTCATTGCTCAGGATGGCCAGGCCCATCAGAATTGATCATCAGATAGTATTGTTGTTGAGGTATATAATGATCTCCTGGCCCTGCTCATTTCACTCAGCATCAGTTTGTGTAAGTCTCTCCAGGCCTTTCTGAAATCATCCTGTTGGTCATTTCTTACCGAACAATAATATTCCATAATATTCATATAACACAATTTATTCAGCCATTCTCCAATGGATGGGCATCTACTCAGTTTCCAGTTTCTGGCCACTACAAAGAGGGCTGCCACACACATTCTTGCACATGTGGGTCCCTTTCTCTTCTTTAAGATCTCTTTGGAATATAAGCCCAGTAGAAACACTGCTGGATCAAAGGGTATGCACGATTTGATAACTTTTTGAGCATAGTTCCAAATTGCTCTCCAGAATGGCTGGATATATTCACAATTCCACCAACAATGGACTTTCAGTTTTAAGAAGCTAGGCTATAGCACTGTCTTTTAAAAATAGCAAAACCCAACCCACAACCACAGAAAACACGAATCTTAAGCTGGATCACTGGGTACCTACCTTTCATTTAGTTATGATCTATGTTTCTAATATATATTATAAAGTCAACTTTTAAAGGTCAGGAACAGGAATTGAATCATAATAGTACTGCTGGCATTAAAAGCCATTTATTTCATGAGTAAATAGGCCTAAATAAGAGAAAGAACTTGAATGGGGATACGGTAACAAAGCTGGGTTGGGTCTAGGTTGGGTCTGGCATTTTCTCCTTCCTGGACAAAGCACTTTACTATGTCTCATGTTTGGTTTGTTGATGGATTATTGAAATGTCCTCATCCAAGGACAATCATGGTAAAGTGCATAAGCTGGCAGGAAGTCTTCTCACCCTAAGTCACTGATGCTATCTAATTTTTGGAGTTTTAGGTTGACAAAAGACAGTCACAACTTCACCTTATTAGAATTATCCAACAACCTTCATCTACCCAATACTACATCTAAGGATAGAATAGGGTTTGAAAATGTGTAGTTTAAGTCACAGTCTTTGGGAAATCATCAATAAATTGTGTTTTAGCCAACACAAAAGGAATTATAAGGATACAAACATATGAAGGATGATCAGAAGTTGTAGAAATAACATTGAAGAATGTTAGAGATAGTCTTGAAAGGACATAAATTTAAAAGGTACAGCCTTTTGGAAACCATTTATAATAGAGGTAAATATTGTCTGCCCATGTAGAAGGGACTAAATAATGCCCACTGTAGGAAAGCAGGTATGCAATAGTTTAGAGCAATTTTTGTCTGAAGTTGTTTAAAAAGGAGGGGGAAAAGTGTTATTTTAAAGTCCTTGCCTATAAAGAAATTTCAGAATTTTAGTTCCAACAAATTCTACATGTTGTGCTCCATTTTTGTACTTAGAATGGGAAGAATGTTTTTTTGAGACTACACGGTATCTTCAGTAACAAGTTTCTTGAGTATTATTAGAATTAAGTAGTTTATTTAGAGCTTATAGGGAAACATTAAGACAGGTTGGAGTCATATCTAATGAAATCAATTTTAAAGGGATAAATAAATGTAAGACTCACACTTGAACATATAAAATGAATAAATAAAAAAAAGTTTTTAAAAGCATAATGTGGAAACATATGTAACAATTCTGAGGCATCTTGAGATTTCGGTGGACAGCAAGTTCAAGTGAGTCAGCAGAGTAAAATGGCAGCCAAAACTAATGTGATCTTGGAGCCTCACTTCCAGGACTAGAATGGTGGTAATTGCACTGTATTCTGCCCTTGTCATATTTCTCTAATATTTTTAGCTCTGTGTGCTATAGTTTAGTAAGAGTATTGATAAGCCAGTGTCCAGAAGAGGCCAAATCAGTATTAATCAAAACATGAAGTGCTTATTAAGAGTCTAAGCTAGGGAATATAGAAAAATACATAAAACAGTTCCTGCTATTTAGGATATCACAGTTTAAGGGGGGAAGACACCACAAAAAGAAGCTTGGATGGGGCCAGTGAGTGATAGTGGAGAGAGGTCTAAGACATGAAGGCCTGATCTGAAGAGGGGGAAGTTTCTGAAATTCAGCTACTTCTCAGAAGTAGTGACTTGCCCAAGATCACACATCTGGATTGTTCTACACAATGGAACATGAATTGGACAGCTGGTCTTCCATCTTTAAATCCATCATTTTTCACATCATGCCATGTTTTAAAGGCTTTAAAAGCAGATCATTTTTAATGATGATACAGAGAGATGTGACATATTAACCAATTAAAGTTTTTTCCTCCCAGCATATGCTGGTTATATATATATAGTTATAAAAATTCCTTGAAAAGATGAAACAACAGAAGTAACTATTTTAATACATTGGGCAACAAAGAATCAGAAACTGGTGAACTCACTGTTACATAAATCTGAAAACAAATTACCTGAAGAAGAACTTCCTTTTTAACAAGAATTACTTAGAAAATTGGTAAGCTATCTGGTGAAAATTTGGTTTACAGCAACTTATACCATAAAATATAATCAATGACAGATGGACTTATGACCTGGATAGTAAACATCATACCATAAAAAAGAAAAGAAAAAATGAGAAGAGCCCCAGATAAAATATCTTTTTATGGACATGGCTGGGAGATAATTTAGCAAAACAAGTAACAAGTAATTACAAAAATAAATTTGATGATATAGTAAGTGCTTAATAAAGGCTGTGTTCATTTTTTCAAGATAACTTCCCCCAGAATCTCTTTGCTCTACAGACTCACCATCTTGTACTCCCACTATCTGTCATGCTGCTACACATGTAACCTTCCCTGACACATTCTGCCTCTTACTCTGGGAATAGAAATAAACTTTGCTATTCCATGAAAGGAAATGTCTGTCAGTCACTTGTTCAAACCTTTCTTGGTCATCTCTGTAACTTCTAGACTAAAATACCTCTCCATCTGTGTGTTCTTTCTTTTTCAAATGTAAGCTTCCAGAGGACAGAGGCTGTTGAACTTTTTGCATATATGTCTCCAACAATTAGCCGGATTTCTGGCCCGTTAAACTTTTTCATTTATGTGTAATCGTGATTGCATAAAATAGAACAGCTCCATACAAACAAAATTATTGCAATTGAGATAAGAATAGGGCAACTAGGTGGCACAGCGGATAGAACAGCGACTTGAAATCAAGAAGACTCATCTTTCTGAGTTTAAATCTGGCCTCAGACACCTTCTAGCTGTGTGAGCCTGGACTAGTCTCTTGACACTGTTTTCCTCAGTTTCCTCATCTGTAAAATGAACTGGAAAAGAAAATGGCCAACCACTTCAGTATCTTTGCCAAGAAATCTAAGTGAGGTCATGAAGAGTTGGTTATGAGTGGGGGAAAAAACCCCACTGAACAGAATGAAAATGGAATTGGTCATTTAGGAAGTAATCTTGTCATATTTCTAAAGAGGGTCTGGTATCCAAGATATCCAGGCAACTGTCATGCATAAAACCAAAATCTGTTTCCCCAAATGTATAAGCAGATAATGTATGTAAATGAATAGTTCTCAAAAGAATTGCTAAGAATAAACAATTATATGAAATGTTAAAAAGAGAAATGTAAATCAAAACAACCTGAGATTGCACATATTACTCATCAAATTGACAAAATTAGCAAAAGATGGAAATCCATATTGTAGAATGTCTGGAAAGACAGGAACACTGAATTGGTTCAATCATTCTGGAATGCTACTTTGAATTAGACAAAGAAAATGAATAAAATGCCCATACCCTTCAATTCAGAAATGTTACTGTTAAGCATATATGCCAAGGAGAATGATGTTAAAAAGACTTATCTATACCAAAAAAGAAAAATAGCAAAGGTAGATGCCCATAGTTTGGGGAATGGTGAAAACAGATTTTTATATTTGAATGTAATGGAATACATTTGTAAGAAATTGTGACTACAGAGAAGGAGGGATGCCAAGTTAAATAAGCAGAACCTTAAAAATGACATATCCAATGAGTATATATAAATGGAAAGAACAACAAAACAATTGAAAATGAATGTTGTAAAACTAATGACTCAACTTATCCCCAAGAAGAGATATAAGGTACCTCATTACCTTTATTTATTTTTTTTTTTTTACTAAGGTATGGGCATGTGGATTGTTACACATATTATTGTTTATTTTTCTGTATATTGGTTGTAAAGAACTTCCCATCATCTTGTTCTTTGTTATAAGATGTGACTTTCTGGGAAGAAAGGGAGAAATATTGGAACATGTAAGTGATATAAGCACAAAATATGAACTAAATTTGTTTCTTAAAACAAGACAAAGAGGAGCCATTATAGCTGAAAAATAAACGTTTGATAACTCTGATTAATGTCAGGAGACATAAACAATAGAGACAACTCACCAAAGATGTTTGTTTCTTTTGTAAAGAATGTGTGGAACAGAGTCCAGGGAAAAAAGACTCCTTGTAATTAATCCTAATTACAGGATCCTAATTTTAATTTACAGTGATCTTAATAGGATCATAGTCCTAGAGCTGGAAGAGGCTTTAAAGGTCAGCCCCCTCATTTTTTCATGTGAGGAATCAGGGTCAGGGAAATTTATTTGCCCAAAGTCAAACCAAGCATCAGAGACAAGATTTGAAGCCATATCTTCTCATTAGAGCCAGTGTTATTTTCCACCATATCATACTGTCTCCTTTTAGATACTCCTATTTGGCCTCATTCTGATTGCATCAAGCCATACTTTTGAAGACTTCTAAATGAAATTATTCAATGACTCAAATTGCTCAAATCCAAATTACTCAAAATAGTTTTACCTAATTCACATGAGAAATTAAATAAATATAGAATATTTGTTACCCATACTTTGTGAGAGGAGGTTAGAGATTTGCTGAGATCCCTTTCAGCTTTAGATATTTGATCTTAATATTTTCTCACTATAAATGAAATCAAAGTCTCCGTTAAATGAAAATATGGCTCACAACTTCTTGGAGAAGAAAAAAAGGAGTTGGCAGGGGTGGTTATATTATGCAGCCAAAAGAAATCAGAAACATATACTTTATGGCATATCTGGCCATCAGAACTTGCAGGGCCTATGAACATAAAAAGATCCCCATAAAGCTAATTGTTATGTGCCAACATCTGTTGAAGAGAGTAAAATGGTTTAGAACAATCCCATGAAGAAGGTGAAAAGATCTTCCAAATTAAATTGACATTAGTCTTGCTTGATGCTCAGTAACTTGAATGCAAATAAAGGCATGAGAGAGAGCAGCAAAAAAAAAAAAAAAAAAAAAAAAGGATGATTAAAGACTAAGAATTCACAAGCCTAAGAGACTTAGCAACATCACACCTTTGTGTTATAAACATTGGGGAAAAAATTTCTTAAAGAAAACTAAGAAGAAAGCTGGAAGACTGAGCATTGATGAGAACCAGATATCACAAATAATGAAATTAAGGTATTTTTATATTGTTTTTATATTTTCTGAATCCAGCTGGGTAATGTTTTCAAAATTAAAATAGCAGTATTCTTACTTCAGGCTTAAAAATATGATTTACATTTTAGAATTAAAATATAAGTTAAAATGTCATAATTACTAACTAAAAACATTATTTTAAAAAGTGTTGTGATAGTTTTAAATTTTCCAAAGTTATATTACAATTCTTAACATTTTTTATTGTGAATTTAACCAACATCAAACCAGCAGGCATTTCTTGAAAGCCTACTATGTGCCAAGTGTTGTACTAAGCCCTAGGGATACCAAAAAAAAAAAAAAAAAAAAAGCAAAAATAGTCTCTGCCTTCAGAGATCCCACAATCAAATGAAATCATCACCAGAGTTATTATTTCAATATACCAGAAACAAGAATTAGCTAACAGACTGAATTTCTGTTACATACTGCTCTGTTTTAGTCCTGCTTATTTAAAAAAAAAAACATTATAGTCTACAGCAGCTAAGTGGTTGAAGTAGTTAGAACACTTGGAATCTTAACCTATCTAATTCCCTTCCATTCATCACTTTCTGGATCTCTCCACATCACCTGGCGATTATCTGAAGATAGTGGAGCTGCTCACACTGGACACTGCCCTTCCGGTGGGTTATAAAACCCCGAAGCCGGAAGCCTTCGCCGGAGCCAGTGCATCTTTATCAAAAATTTAAAAATTAATGGTATAGAGAACTAAATTTAGAAGTTCTCTAGGGTTACCCGTGGCTCCCCCTTTCTTTTGTTTTAGAACATTCTAAATATCATCAGGCTGTTCGAGCTTTACAATTTGGGATAACAAAAGAGGAAACTAGGAGCATAGTAAAAAGCTGTACAGCTTGCCTTCCCTTCCACGCTCCTACACTGCCTCCAGGGAAGAACCCTCGTGGTTTGAGACCCAATGAAATCTGGCAAATGGATGGGACCCATTATAAATCTTTTGGTCGTCTGTCTTTTATCCATGTTGTGGTAGACACCTTTTCAGGATTCACTTTTGCCATACCAGCAGCAAAAGAGACAGCCCGAGTGGTCACTGAATTCCTCATTCAAGCATTCGCCATTATGGGTGTGCCACAAGAAATAAAAACAGATAATGGACCGGCATATACCTCCAAACATTTTGCACACTTTTGTGCACAGTATAAGATTTTACACACCACTGGCATACCCTTTAATCCTCAAGGATAGGCAATAGTAGAGAGGAGAAACAGAGACATTAAGATGCTCCTCCAAAAACAAAAGAAAGGGGAAGCCACAGGTAATCCTAGAGAACTTCTAAATTTAGTTCTTTATACCATTAATTTTTTAATTTTTGATAAAGATGCACTGGCTCTGGCAGACAGGTTTTATAACCCACCGGAAGGTCAGTGTCCAGTGCGAGCAGCTCCACTATCTTTAGATAATCACCAGGTGATGTGGAGAGACCCAGAAAGTGGTGAATAGAGAGAAGTGAAGATGGTGGGAGGTATAGCAGGGTTAGTACCCAGTGTCTGGCACATAATAGGTGCTTAATAAATATTTATTGATTGATCCTTTCTCTCATTCTGAATTGCCTGACAATTAATAGTGCTTTGCAAGCCCCACACTATTATCATATTCCTATTACCATACACTGTTACTGTGGCTTACCATTTATTAATGAAGATAACCATCTACCTGTAGTTCATAAACTCCTAGTCTCAGATAGCTGCTTGAGGCACCAAGAGATTAAGTGCTTTTTTCCTATGGTCACACAGACACTACATGTCAGTGATGGGAGGTGGTATGGTGTAGCAAAGAGTCAATATTAGATTCAGGGACTATTCTTCAATCACAAAATGAAGCATGTCAATTTTCTTGAGCTTGAAACTTTAGAGTTCAGTGGAAGATAGTCCTATAGCTTGATAGTCTCTTCATCAGTCTCATTCCACCTTTCTCACATTTCCAAACTATCTTTCTCTCTCTCCTAGCCTTATTTAATTTCAGTCTCTGGCAGTTATTAGAATACTACATCATAATATCTTTGGACATGCCTAGGACAGACTTTTTAGGATCATCTTTTCCAAATTCCTCAGTTTACAAAATAGGAAAGTCATGAAATGACTCTCACAGGGTCACATAGATCAAAGTAACAAAGTTGGGATTCAAATTCCAGTTTTTGAGCTATAAACTCATTGATCTTTCCACTTCATACACTAACTAGGTAGAATTGCTGCTGATCAGTGGGGATTATGTTATAGTTGTAACTTGTTTTTAATTAGATTTAATTGAAAGCACAGGGCAAACATGCATTAACAACAGTATTTTAAGCACATGTGCTCATAATACTCCTACAACTAACTACCTCACTTTGCTATTGTTAAATACCTCAAAAACTTGACTTTAAATAGACAAATTTTCTCTTTCCCCCTCAAAAACAGCCCCAAGCACACAAAAAATTTCTGGCAAATGTGGGGAAAGTGTACTCTTAGAGCAAAAATAAAGTCCAAACTATTTTCCCCCTGGCTCAACAAAATTCTCAATAAGAAAGTCAGTTCAAGGCTGAGCTAATCTACAGCCACTCTCAAGGCTCCAATAAGGCAGGCAGGTGTCTTTCTTTGTAACCTGCCAAAGTTATTATGTGCTGGGAGCATCTGTATCCCTGCTTCTGCCTCTGCTTTCTTCAGCCTCCAGCCAGCACCAAGGTGGAGGATGGAATGAATCTCTCTTGACACCGAGAGAGGGCTTCTCTCTGAATTCACTTGATGCTCCCCTCTCAATCTTTTCAGCTGAACTCTTGACTGAACCTCTGTCTGCTTCTTATATATGATCTCCTCTGAGAGAGTGGGATTATGGATCTGAGAGTGGGATTATGGGTTTCCTCCCAGAGTGCTCTCTGACCCTAAGAGCTTCTTGCTTATATGAGCTCTCTAAAGGTGTGAACACAAGCATTGTTTTTATCAGTTCTACTTAGTACCTTGTTTCAAGTTCTGGCCCATAACATCTCCTCATAGGATCAGATCAGTCATACTGAACCATGCTAAATTAGATAATTATTGTCTTTATTAACTCTAATGACTTAACACTTTGTAAGGATTCCAGCAGGAATCCAGATCAGGAAGATCCCAAATTATTTTAATCCCTTTCTGGATATTGTTAGGATTCTTATGAGGTGCTAAGTCACTGGAATTGATAGGCACTCTGGGAGATTCACAAGTCAGGATTCAGTCAGGAGATTTACAAGTCCAGGAGATTCACAAATCAGTTCCCCCAACCCCACTCTCTGAGGAGTCAACCTTTGAGTTCACACCTTTAAGAGATCATATATAAGGAGCTCCCACAAGCCAACTAGAGACCTTTGGGGAGATTGAGAAGCCAGGATTCAGTTGGGCAGAATGAAAGGTTCAGAGAGAGAGCTGGAGGCTGAAATTGGCAGAGACAAAGGCTAGAAACAAGAGCTCTTGGGACAAAGGAGAGAAGTAGGCCTCTAAGAAAACTAACCAGGCTATTTTTTAAAAAATAACTTTTTATTGACAGAACTTATGCCAGGGTAATTTTTTACAGCATTATCACTTGCATTCACTTCTGTTCCACTTTTTCTCCTCCCTCTATCCAACCCCTCCCCCAGATGGCAAGCAGTCCTTTACATGTTGAATAGGTTACAGTATATCCTAGATACAATATATGTTTGCAGAACCGAACAGTTCTCTTCTTGCATAGGGAGAATTGGATTCAGAAGGTAGAAATAATCCGGGAAGAAAAACAAAAATGCAAATAGTTTATATTCATTTCCCAGTGTTCTTTCTTTGGGTGTAGCTGCTTCTGTCCATCCTTGATCAATTGAAACTGAATTAGCTCTCTTTATCGAAGAGATCCACTTCCATCAGAATACATCCTCAAACAGTATCGTTGTTGAGGTATATAATGATCTCCTGGTTCTGCTCACTTCACTCAGCATCAGTTCATGTAAGTCTCGCCAGTCCTCTCTGTATTCATCCTGCTGGTCATTCCTTACAGAACAATAATATTCCATAACATTCATATACCACAATTTACTCAACCATTCTCCAATTGATGGGCATCCATTCATTTTCCAGGTTCTAGCCACTACAAACATAATGGAGCTATTTTGGAAGAGACAATAAAGGATTGGACTTTAACTCCTAACTGCATTTGAGGTGATTATTACTTTGAACTGAAAGGAAGGCTACCTCCAGAAGCCCTGCAAGAAATCTGTTCCCAGAGAATGATTATATTTTAGAGAAGAGAACATTACATTTTGGCACCTGTACAGGGACAGACACGATCCTGATTTCAGTGGAAAAACCTCTGATCCTGATCCAGTGGAAAAGTCTCCCAGACCCAGAAATTAGGGTGAGTACAATAAGGAAACTTTGTTAAAGAGCTAAAGTAGTATTTCAGCTAAAATGGGCCAGATGTTTAGAAAACAGCTTTCTGTTTCTCTTCAAGGAAAATGTGTAGAGAGCATTGGTCAGGGTTATGAAAAGCCAAGGTTTGATTATAATTTGGGAGCAGATCACTGAACTTTTAGAAACTGTACAGTACACATCTCCTTGGTTCTCTAAGGAAAAAAGAATTGGATCTGGAGGAGTGGAAATTAGTAGGAGAGCAACTTTGCCAATCCTATAATGATAATGGACCTGACTCAATTTCCAAAGATACACTTAATACATATAATTTAATGCAACTGGCTTTAAGAAATTATATGTGTTAGAATAAGGAAAAAGAAGAAAGAGCAGGAGGGCGAGGTGCCAACTAAACTAGGTGAAAAGGATGAAGAATCAGATAAGAATTCACAGCAAGAGAAATTAGATCATTCCCAATCCTCTGACCTACCTCTCTCAATTAACCCTTCATGGGTGGAGGGAGAAGAAGGAGGGGGAGAGGCAGTAATGCAATCAGCTCTTCCTATGAAGCAGCCTGTGACAAGATTAGAAAAGGCATCGGTTAAGGCAAAAAAATGAAGGACAAAAAAATGATTTTATAAATGCATATCCTGTGATTGAAGAGATGGACTCTTCAGGTCAAAAAAGGAGAAGATACACTTCTTTTGATCTGGAAAAAATTAAGGATTTGAAAAAAGGTTGCAGTTTTTATGGGGCTACATTGTCTTATGTTAAAATGTTACTAGATAGTTTGGCTTATAAAATCCTAACCCCTAGTGATTGGAAATCCATAGCAAGGATATGTTTAAAACCTGGACAAAACTTGTGGCTTTCGGAGTAGCATGAATTATGTAGGATTCAAGCCAGGCACCATAGGCAACCGGGAGTTAATGTACAAATCACTTTTGACCAACTAGCTGGTGAAGATCAGCATGGAGAGAATTCAGAACAGATTAATTACCCCACAACAGCTTATGAGCAGATTGCAACAGCTGCTATAAAAGCTTGGGGTACTATATTTAGTCATATTGCTAAAGAAGATAGACTTACAGAGAAAAAAACCCCACAAAAATATAGAAAGTGAATAATACTATGCTGAGAAATTTAAGATATTCACAGTTGATTACCACACAGTATTATTGTATGCAATGTTGTCCTAGTTCTGCTTACTTCACTTTATGTCAGTTCGTGTAAATTTCCCAGGTTTTTCCATGCCACAACTTGTTCAATCATTCTACAATTGATGAAATGCAGATTTTTTCAGAACACAAACTCAATTCACTTTTAAATAGCACTCACAGCTAGGAAAATGTTTTTTGTTTTGGTTTTTGTTTTTTGAAATCTTAAGTCTGTGTCTCTGCAACTTCACATGGCTCCACTAAATTCCTATAAGACATTTTAAAAAGTCATAAGGTGTGAGAGTTGGAAGGGTCATTCTACATAACTTCAATCATTTTATTTTACAAATGAGCAAACAGATTCAGAGTGGTCAGCTCGAGGTTACAGAACTACTCAGTGGCAGAAATACAACCAGAATCTAAATCTCTTATTTCTTCAGAATTGCTGATTGGCTGTTATTTCATCAAGCTAGCTAGTGTTTTATTATAGAAGCTGATGTATGCTGTTTTTTATTTTTTTTAACTTTTAATTTTGACAATCATGTCCATTATGACCTTAAGATTAGGAGAGTTAGAATATCTTTAGGGTCAGAGAAATGATTTTGTTAGTTTTTCATTTTGATTTGTTGGCAGAAGTGGTTGTGTACGATAGGATGTAGAAAAAGAAGCAATCGTTTTTGTGGCTGGCATGAGATTTAGAACTGGAAGGGAATTCAGATCTCATTTGATCTAGCTCCTTTCTTCGAGTTTATTATTATTATTTTTTAACAAATGTGAAAATGCCATTTGTTCTTACTTCATGGTCATGTCTGAAATACCATGTCTTTGAGCAAATAATTTTCCCTCTTCAGGCCTCCTATGGAAATTGTATGGAGCTGGACTTGTACTGGGTCCTTATCAGACCTAACTGATTCAGTGCTTTGATTAAATATTGCTATGAAATTCAAGATTATGTAGCCTAAACAGAAAACCAAACTTCATCCACAAGATGGCACTGTGAACCAATAAAAATGTTCATTTCTTATTCACTAATGAAATGTTTTTTTTTCTTTCACTGACTTCCCTTTTTTTTTTTTTATCCTTTGCTAATGTACTGCAGCTTGCTTCTCTGCATTACTGATGTATTAAAGAGTACTGGTGTTTGGAAATCATATCACTCACTTTCACGGTTTCATAGCTTCCTTTCTACCAAATCCTCAGCAGACTCTGGAAAACCTTCCTTTGAATCCCATTTTAAATACAGGAAGTTGGACATCATCCCTAATTTGTTTTGTTTTGTTTAAATCCCAACAACAACCAAGCAGACCAGATTATGGCTGTTGCTATTTACAGCTGGGATTTATTGTTCCAGAGAGAGCTAGAGCAGAGAGGGGTTTGGGAAAGGAGTGGGAGAATGAGCAAGAGATGAGGGAAGTCATCTCTAAAAAGCCAAGTCTATATGATCTGATTCTGGCCAGCATGTGCAGTAAATGAAGCAGTCAGGTAATCCGCACAGGACTAAAGCTGCTTCCATTTAAAGGAGCCTCGTTGTCTTTGTGTGAGGATAAATGTGAATTCTAACTCACAATTGTAATTTTACAAGAGAACGGAGTCCCTCCTTGCTGCTCCTATAGAGAAACTAGAATAAGAAAAACAAAAAATTGTTTGAACTAAAGAAAATTCAGATGTATACTTCTGTGCTTAAGATTCAGAGAGTTAGAGATTCTTTAAGGTCAGAGAAATCGTTTTGTTTGTTTTTGATTTATTAGCAGAAGTCGTTGCGTACAATGTAATGTAGAAAAAGAAGCAATCATTTTTGTGGCTGGCATGAGATTTAGAAGTGGAAGGGAATTCAGATCTCATTTTTCTTTTAGTTTATTTCAAATAAATATAATAATGCCATTTGTTTTTATATCATGGTCATTTCTGGAAATACACAATTTAAAATGGAATCCATTCTTGTAACAACCAAGCAAAAATGCCTGCATATAAACAATGAAGATATTTTGCTCTAGTTATCTTTTTCTTGACATCAGGGTGTAATAAGTATGTTTGATTATATCTCATTTGCTTTTCAATCACTCTAAATTCAGCTTATTCAGAGAGCTTTTCACATACATCATGGGAGTGGTGAATATTGTGCTTTTGGTTCTGTTTATTTGTACTGCATCAATTCATTAAAATTTTTCCATTTCATGTGTCTTAGTTTATTAAGTTATTGTTCAATTGCCGGGCACCCACTTTGTTTCTAGTTCTTTGCTGCTCAGAAACCTTTTCAGCTCTTTATTTTACAAATGAAGAAATAGAGAGTTCAGAGAGTTGGAGTGACCTTCCTAATATCACATAGAAGGTAAGCAGAAAGACTGATTAAAACCCAAGACCTCTCACTCTCAATCTGCATATATATATATATGTGTGTGTGTGTGTGTGTGTGTGTGTGTGTGTATTCACAGGATGGGGGCGTCAGTTCTAGCTTTACTGCTATCTAACCATATGACTCTGGACAAGCCATATCCTCTCCTGGCTTAAATTTCTTTTTTTTGATAATAGAAACAACAATATCGGTTCTGGCTATTTCACAGGTGTTGTAAGACCTGATGCCTTCTACCTAGGTAATTATAGGCAAATCGCTTAGCCTCTCTGTACCTCACTTTCCTCATCTACAAAGTGAGAGAATTGGGTTAGATGGGTAAGGTCCCTTCTGTGCTTTATATCTGAGCCTATGACCAAATGAACTCATGGATATGAAAGTACTCAGAAAACCACTGGAGAGAAATGGAGATGGAAGAGAGAGAACTCTGCTTCCCAAGTAGGTGGAGAGTCAGCCTGTTCTGTATGCTGCCAATGAAATGGAAAAAAAGGAGGGAAATCTGAGTTAACAGTAGGCTCTTGGTTCAAACACACTTTCCACTTTATTTATTTATTTATTTTTTGAGCAGAATTTTTTTTTTAATTTTTATTTAATAATTACTTTATATTGACACTCGTTTCTGTTCCGATTTTTTTTCCCTCCCTCCCTCCACCCCCTCCCCTAGATGGCAAACAGTCCTTTATATGTTGGATATGTTGCAGTATATCCTAGATACAATATATGTTTGCAGAACCGAACAGTTCTCTTGTTGCAGAGGGAGAATTGGATTCAGAAGGTATAAATAACCCGGGAAGAAAAACAAAAATGCAGATAGTTCACATTCGTTTCCCAGTGTTCTTTCTTTGGGTGTAGCTGCTTTTGTCCGTCATTTATCCATTGAAACTCAGGTCTCTTTGTCAAAGAAATCCACTTCCATCAAAATATGTCCTCATACAATATCGTTGTCGAAGTGTATAATGATCTCCTGGTTCTGCTCATTTCACTTAGCATCAGTTCATGTAGGTCTCTCCAGTCCTCTCTGTATTCATCCTGCTGGTCATTTCTTACAGAACAATAATATTCCATAACATTCATATGCCACAATTTACCCAGCCATTCTCCAATGGATGGGCATCCATTCATTTTCCAGTTTCTAGCCACTACAAACAGGGCTGCCACAAACATTTTGGCACATACAGGTCCCTTTCCCTTCTTTAGTATTTCTTTGGGATATAAGCCCAATAGAAACACTGCTGGATCAAAGGATATGCACAATTTGATAATGTTTTGTGCATAATTCCAGATTGCTCTCCAGAATGGTTGGATTCGTTCACAACTCCACCAACAATGCATTACACACTTTCCACTTTAATGGGGCTCTAAAAAGGGGGAGGATAGACTACCAGATCAGACTTTTTAATTCTCTATAAGACAAAGAATTCCCCTTCTCCTATCCCACATTTGATGAGAAGGATTTCCATGAAACATCTTGAAATATGCCTTTTTGCTGTTGACCCATTTCAGAATTCAATCAGAGCCGTCATGCTTTCAAGAATGTATTCCAGTCAATGTGGTCCTACTGTGCAGTACATATTGAAATTTCCCTTTGTAAAAGGCATAAACAGATATACTGTGTAATATAACCTGATGTTCTGACAACTCTCCTTACATTCAGACCCAACATGAAGGTCATCGCTGAAAGGGAGAGCAACAAGAGAAGCAGAGAGTTTGGGACAAGAATGTCACAGCCATCTCTCTCTCTCCCGTTCCTCCAACTGTGAAATTCTTAAATCACGAAATAGCATGAAATCTGACCTAGCAAAACAGTCTATTCCTTCTAAAAACAAGTTTTCTACAGTTATTTCTCCTTAACCTCCATCCCAACCCCTACCGATCCTTGTAACAAAGGAAACAACATTTAACGAGCAGACCCCACGAATGGTCTGATGATGTATACTACATTCCACATCCATAGGCCCCCATCCCTCTATTGTTGTGTTTTTGATTCCCTTGGATAGATGCCATGCCATATGTCCCATAGACCAATGGCATTGTGGGTAAAACTTGCCACTATTTGGGTTGCTTAACTGCATTGAGGCATTTGTGGTTTTATAAACCATTTGGGGTCACTTTGGCCTCAGCTGGTAGTCTCCCTCCCAATTACTTAAGAAGAATGAAGGAAACACTCAGAGGTAGTGGTCTCTGATGTTCCAGCATTGCCAGAGCATCCACACCTATTTATTGTGATTTTCGACTTCTGTCTTGTGTTTGTCTTAATAACCAGAACTTTTAGGGGGCTTTAAAGTTTGCAAATAATCTGATTGAACCTCAGAACAGTTCTGTGACATAGCTACTACAAGTATTATTATCTGTATTTTAAGTGATTTGTCCTATGTAACAAAGCTAGTACATTCCAGATGTGAGATTTGAACCCAGGATTTCTGACTTTAGATTTAACATTACACCAAGGTTTTGAATCAGAGAAGGGGAGGAGAATAAACCAAGTATTTAAAAAAGGCATTCTGAAATCCCTTACCACTGACTCGATCAATTGTCCATTTGTACCCAGCAAGGAGATGATGTATATAGCAGCTCATTAACTATCCCTCCTAACATGGATGGATAATTCTTTTGACAAGAGACATCAGTATAAAGAAAAGGAAGTGCTTTCCATTCCCCCTGCAGTTCTATGTGTTTTTTAAAAACTATTTCTAGGGCTTAATTGGTTCAAAATCCTTGACTACATATCAATTCCCCTTCCAACCATTACCTTTTTCTGTGGACTGTTCTCTTGTCTTCTATTTTTCAGTTTTCCTTTCTGTTAAATGGGGATGATGATAGTTCCATGACTTGTTTATGATTGGGAAAGTAGTTTGTAAAACAAAAAGTATTGTTTAAATGTGAGCTATTATTAATGCTTTTTCATCACTCTACCCCTCATCCAGGGCCATTGTCTTTATCTCTCCCTTACCCCACCCACAACTGTTCTATCTGGTTGGCAGCTCCTTATCACCTCCTTTTACCTGATCTTCAATCCATTTTCTGAGCTATAATTTATATTTTCTTTCTTCCTCTCACCAACAATGTAACTTAGTTCTCCCAAATCAATGAATCTAGGCTAGAACTTGTAGCAGTCATAATTAAGGGACTTTTTTTATACTTCAATTAAAAAACAATGTTGAGTGTGTGTGTGTGTGTGTGTGTGTGTGTGTGTGTGTGTGTGTGTGTGATTGGGACGCAGGCAGTGGTGGTTCAGCTGACTCACTGAAATCACTAAAAATTCAATTTCTTCAGGAGAAGAGGAGGTCTATCCCCCAAAAGTTCTAGCCCCATGGCTTTGGGAAAAAGTGGGTACACTATCCTTAGGAGTGGTGAACTGGTCTTGGATGAGAACTGGGCTGTGCAAATGAGCAAGGGGCCACAGTGATGGATTGGACTGTCGTGGGGAAGGAAGTCAGAGTGATTCCGCCATAGAGGGTAGCAGCAGCTAGCATTTGGATTGTGCTGGACAGCTTGAAAAGCATATATCTAATCTCATCTTCACCCCAGAGGAAGGTACTTTTGGCATTTTATAGGGAAAGACCCCCTAGGCGGATAGAGATGAAATGGCTCCCTCAGTCCCACAGCTGGTAAGTCAGGCTAGACTCAAATTCAAGTCTTCCTAAAGCCAAGTACAGCAGCCCCTCCCCAGGCTCACCAGCTCTCCTAGTTCCAGCCTGTATTCAAAGGTGACTTTAGATTTTTAGTCGTCTCTGGGGGGCTGGATTATAGGCAAGTAGCCTGCTTGCTGATGTCTCTGATGACCAATTAGAGATTAGCTAATGAAAGTTGATAATGAGTTCATATTTTACTTCTCCCAAGGTTGTTTTTTTAAATGTATTTTTAAAAAGTGTTCCTGGAAATCTTATGCTTTAATCAAAGAACTGCTTCTCTAATGGTGGAAATTTTAGGCTTCATCGTAGCCTGCAGTGGGAGTTCATCGTCTCAGAGGATCCTGGAGCTGAAGATGAAGAGATCATCTTGTTGAATTCCTGTCTGACCCATGCATTGTAATATTCTTCTCTAAAATGTAATGTTCTCTGGGAGCAGGTTTCTTGGGAGGCTTCTGGGGGCAGCCTTCGTTTCAGTTTAGTGTAATCATCCCAAATGCAGCCGGGAGTTCAAGTCCAAATCCTTTATTGTCTCCTTCAAAGTCTTGTCTCCTTCACTTGGGGTTTGGCTAGTTTTCTGGAGGCCTTCCTGACCTTGGTTTCAGTGTTCTCCACAAGAGAAGCCTGCCACCACTTCTCTGTCTTCCTTTGTTCTGCCTGACTGCCTCCTCTGGCTTCTGAATCTCCTTGACTCAATCCTGGCTTTTGAATCTCCCAGACTATCCAAAGGTTTGTGCTTCAGCCTCCGGCCACAACTCAGGTGGAAGATGGAATGAATCTGTCTCAGCCTCCCAGAGCTTCTATTGTGCTTGTCCTTTCTGGCCCTGAGAGCTCCTCCTTATATGCTCCACACTGAGTATACACCAATCATTATATCACTAGGAAACCATTATTTGTTGTAGGATTAAATCAATGCTAAACTACATTTAATCACTGTCTCCTCAGTTCCACTTACTTAGCACCTTGTTTCAAGTTCTGGCCCATAACAATACACTTCCCTCCCAAACTTCTTCAACAATATTTGGAGATTGGGAAGCATTTTGGTGGCACTCTTCAAACCATACCATATATAGGGGTGTGTGTGTGTGTGTGTGTGTGTGTGTGTGTGTGTGTGTATGGTGGATGTTTCCTGGCTTGTAAGCAGCCTGGCACTGGATGCATAAGACCTAGGGTGGTAAATTAAATGTTTACTAGTGCACTCCTGGATGTGACCTTTCATTCTTAAACTCCTTTTCTTGAGAACCATGGCCCACCATGGGCAGACCTGGATTGTTCCCATTCCAGGAGATGTATATGTAGTGGTAGTAGGAACTTTGGGAGTGAAGCAAAATTCCCCTTCTATAGGAGCAGATGAGAAAAGAATGCTGGATAAGAGTCATGTTCAAATCCCAGTTCTAATAGTACCCGTGGGACTCTTGGAAACATTTTTTTTTACACTTCCTCTGGGCCCTAAGGTTTAGAATGAAGGGGTCAAATTAGAGAAATGATTGGATGAATTATATAAATTAGGAAGCATCTACTAGATGGCCAATTGGAAAATAGAGCAGTTCATGGTCATCTGGCCCCAGAGACTAGCTAGACAAGTCACTAGCTCTGTTTGCCTCCACTTTGCCATCCATAAGGTACTAGAAAAGAAAATGGCAAACCAAGAAAATCCCAAAGAGGGTCATGAAAGGTTAGACACTATTGAAAATGGTTTCAACAACAACAACAACATGTGTTTGTCTGGGATAGGACTTCAGGGCTAGCTCTCTAGCCATAGATTGTCTTTCACCATGCACATAGTAGGCCCTCCATGAATAAATGCTTTCTGAACAGAAAGGGGAACAGAGATGCTGCTTTGGGGCTCTTTCCCCAATGTTTTATTTTTTCTGGGATGTGTAGGGCTTCTTTACCAGTATCTTTATCAGTTCCTTGACACATGGCATAGCAGCCCAGGAAAAAGGCAATAATGAAATGGGGAGATTGTCTGGATGAGAACATCAGTCCCTGTCCTGAGTGGGATGTGGTCCAGCTGGTGCTGGCATTCCCGGCAGCACAGATTGGGGAAGAGTTGACTCCCCAAGTGTTTTGTTTTTACACTTACTGACCCACAAGCTGGAACATTCTGATTTTCTTCAGTGTTACCTGAAGCCCTTGAGGATCAGTGGAAAAATCTCCAGGACCTGATTGGCTGCTGCAAATTTGAGATTTTTATGCAAGTTCACAGCTAGAACCCGGACCCAATTGCTGTCAAGGGTTTGATTTGGCTGCTGGGAAAGCCCTGTGGATCAGGCTTTTCAGGGGAGAGGAAAAAAGCCACTTCTGAACTTGGGGACTCCCCTGGATACTCTGAGCCCGAGGAGTCCTTGGAGTGTCTGCACATTTACAACGTAAACGTTTTCTTTTCAAGGTCAGGGCTTGAAAGCACTAAACTGCTATTGAAACTGCAGGGGCAGAGCTGGAACAATTCTTCTTAGCGTTCTAAAAATATGGAGCTTTATTTGCAGACTGCAGGATGCACTTTCAGAGACAGAGACAGAAACTCCACATTGCAATTATTTAAACAGCCACTTGTAGCTCATTTCTCTCTTTTTGGCTGGGGGTGGGGGAGTCCACACAAAAAACTACCAAGATTGGGCTGGGAATTGAATCCGATTTACCTCCATGGCTCCTAGAACCCAGCAGCCCATCGGTGCTGGTGAGGGGCCATCATGGGAGCTGCTGCCCTGGCGCAGGAGAGCGCCACCTGAAATGTCTGGTGGCAGTGGCTCTGACAAGGAGACCCTCCCCTTCCTCACAGTGGCCATCGTGCAGGGCTGGAGTGGGGTGTTTGGGGAGCTTTATGACGCCTTGTCTTTGTGTGCCAACCAGGTAGGCCGGCCCACGAGTCCCAGATGGCCATTCCATCTCCTCCCTCTGTGACTTTGCTCAGGCCGGGCCCTACATCTGTACCGTTCTACCTCTTGTAACCCGACTGAAGGCTTAGCTCATGGGCACCTTGTAGGAGAGGCCCTCCAACTGTTAGGACCTTCCCTCCCTTCTCTTCTTGAACATTTGTTTCCATGGTTTTTCTAAAGGGTTCCTTATACTTTAATTGGGTGGGAAATGCTGACTAGATCTTCTCCAAGGCCCCTTCCATTTTGAGTGCAGTGTTTGCATCCATGGATCTGACAACACAACCCTATGAATGAAACAGAAGTGGCCAGCGGGATCTAAAGCTTTTGTGATAGTAAAACCCTAAGTTTAGGGACCTTGGAAATCATCTCATCCATCCCCTCATTTTGCAGATGAGACACCTGCGCCCTAGAGAACTGAACTTACCTTCCCGGGTTAAGCAGGGCCACTGATCATGGCAGGAAACCTTGACCTTGCCTTGTGCCAACCAGCCACCTGGTTGGGATGTTATCTCTCTAAGTATGATAGAGGGGGAGCGCTGGAGCCTTTAAAGGACTTGGGGTGGAAGCCATACTGGTGGGAGGATGTGACTGGAGCTCATGTGTCCAGGCCCCTGGGGATTGTGAGGAAGGGGATGAGGGGGGACTGGATTCAGCTTGTTTCAGCTTGCTGTGTTCTGGTGAGTCTGGAGACCTTATAGGAACCGGCCTCCAGCACAGCTTGGAAGGTGAGAGGACCTGGGAGTTGGGTCGGTGGCAGGGGCAGAGGCATAGGTCTGGTCAGAGGAGCTGGGAGGGCTGCTCCAGGACAGGAGAGGGCCTAAAACAAGAGTCCGATGGGAAGGGGCTCTCAGACCCAACTAGCTGTTCTCTGGATCTGGGGCTGCAGGTCAAGGGGATGCCTTCCCTGGGCCCCCAGTGTCTTTAACTCAGAGAGTTTTGTTCTGAATTTTTCCTCTTAAGGGGAGAAGGAGCAGGAGAAAGAAGATGGTCCTAGGGCTAGAAGACCTGGCTTGAAGGCCCAGTGCTGGTCGCCAGTATTTTTCTGACAGAGAAGAGTTTTCTTAACTTTTCCAAGCCTCATTTGTAAAATAGGAACAAGGTGGTCATGAGGACTTTAGAACACTCTGGTACTAGGAGTGGTTTTTCTTTGTTATAAGAAACCCTTTCAGGAAAACTGGCAAGCTGAGAGAGAAGTCAGAAAGGGCCCCATAGGAGGAGAAGCCGAGAAGGGAGCATGGGGACTCTGCAGAAGGCCACAAGGCATTAGAGAGGACAGCTCCCCTGTAGCGGTGCAAGGGAGACCAAGGCAAGAGCAAAAACCCAGAAATGGGTCTGGGGCAAGGGCTAGCAGGGGTCTTCCCAGGCCACTCGCGGGACCCAAGCCCTCTGACCCAAGGGGGCGAGAGCCATGAGGGTTTGTTGTCTGTGACCTTCAACCAGCACCCTCATCACCCTCACTCTTTGGGGTCCTGATGCTCTCAGTTTCAGACAGCTCAGAGTGCCATTCAAAGGCCCAAATTTTAACACACACACACACACACACATGCTCACATGTGCACATGCACACACCACACACATGCGCACACATCACATGCACACATATCACACACATGCTCACACTGCACGCACATACACATATATCACATACACACGTGCACACACTGCCCAAGAACACAGAGAGCCACCCGTCCTTCTAAACATCTGATTGGGGAACTGTACAGACTCACATGGCTTCCTTGTCTCACTCTTTGTTCTCCCCCTTTCTCCATCTCTCCCCTTCTCTGCCTCCCCCTTTCTGCTCTCCTCAGGCACTGGGTTGGGTGGTGGGGGCCAGCCTTCACCCCACATTGTCCTGGAGCTCCCTTCCTGGCTTTGAAGTGCTGCTTACAGGCAAAAGGAGTCAGCCCACTGGAAGTTTCTGTTGAGGGAGCTCCTGAAAAAATCAGATGGGGAGAGGGAGCACATTCTGGGGAGAAATCTGTAAGGTGGCCATGGGTCTAGGAAGCAATAAAGCTTCAGGAGGATCTGGAAAGGAGACATCTGCCAAACTGGGCCAGGACCCAGAGGAGATGACACTTTTGCAGGAGAAATAAGGTTTGGGTCATCAGGTTGTCCAGTTTCTAGGAATCAGATGCAAGGAGTTTGACTTCCAGTGGACCGACTCCCCTATCATGCTTGGATTAGGATGCAGAAAGAGCACCAATTGTGAAGTCAGGAGGTTTGCACCTTGTGGGACTTTGGCAAGCCACTTATTTTCCACTGAACCTCTGATTCTTTGACCACCTCAGGGGCTTCCCCATGAAGGATTTCCTTCCAGCCCTCTAGATTACTTCAAGGGATCTTTCCTCCTAAGGCTGTTAAAAGTTCAGCAGGATGTTTCCCAGAAAGTGGGGTGTCCTTTGTGGACGAGCCTCGGAGCTTTTAAGCAATCCTAGGAGGTGGAAAGGTCCTTCGGAGCACCACAAGTCTTGCCTCGTGTCACATGAGTGCTCCTCTGTCTGGTTTGGTGTTTCCAGCTGAGAATCAACATGGTTCTCAAGAGTCCACGCTCATAGTGATACAGATATTGTCCTGTAGGAAAGGTGAGCCCACAAGTGGCCCCCAAACTCCGTAGACTAAGAGAGAGCTTTCTTTTTCTGCCAGATTCTTCCCAGAAGCAAAGAAGAAGGAAGGATGAGGGCCTGGGGCTACTGTTCCCTTCTGCCATCTGGCGCCAAAGGCACAGAGCAAGGAGGAGGAAAGAGAAGGCCGTCTGAGGCCGGCCACAGGCACGAGCACAAGTGTGATACCTTAGGTTGATTGAGATAGGAAAGAAGCATATGGTTAGTGCTTCAAAAACAAATGAACTTGGGCAAATATTAAATACCATATTTAAAGATGATGCTGTGATCAAAAACTGTTTAAAAATGAATTTTAATGCAAATCATCTTAAGATACAATTGACCATTTTCATTTTACCCAAATGATATTGTAGGGTAAGGCAATTTTTTGTGAAGCCTAATCCATACATTATCTCATTTGCAAGTATTTTGACTCCCTTTTACAGAGAGAATGAAGGCAGCTTGGCAGCAGCAGACACTTTCCTGTTCTTGGAGGCAGGGAAAAAAGGTTTTAAATCTTCCTCCAACATTGGCTTCTATTTGACCCGGGTAAGTCACTTATAATCACCATAGCTAGTTATAACCTTTCAGGTTTGTGAAGCGCTTTACAAATGTTGTCTCGTGGAACCTTTCTATCCAAGCCCAAGGAGTCAGTGCTATTTTGGGGGTCATACAAGCTCCAAGTGACTGAAGAGCTCCCGAGGATGTAGCTATGAGACAGATTAGTTTGGCGTTCCTGCACTGACACATTCTCCTGCTTTCACATTTCAGTGTAGAGAGGAGAAAACTGAGGTTCAGAGAGGTGACTTCACCCCTCCTCAGTCAGAGACTACAAGAACAGAGTCAGAATTTTAACCCAAGCCCTCTGCCAAAGGTAGTTTTCTTGGACTGCACGGCCTTGGAAATTGTGTTTTACAGTGTCAATGTTGGGCGAGTGCAGAGATGTGAGAGGCCATGGTCTTTGTGGAAGAGGCAGGACTTTGCTTGAACTGTGAAGGATGAAAACATCAGGATAAACATAGGAAAGGTTCGCCATATTGGGCGTCTTACCCAAGAGGAAGTTTTACTTCTCCTTTGTGAGGGAGGAAGGGGTCTGGGGTCCAAGTCAAGATTTTATTGCTGGCTTTGTCATTGGGCAGACCACATGGCCTCAGTCTGAGACTTGGACAGCTTTTCAGTCAGTCGGCATCGATGTCGAGCATTGTGGGAGGCACAGAATAGACAATGATAAAAATGTGGCAGTTCCTCCCCCTTGAGGAGCTAGTGTTCCATCAGGGGAGACGACATATATAACTAGAAGTATCCATAAAATACAAATAAAGTAAATTTTTTTGTTCATTGGTGGAAGGAAGGAGCAAGCATCCACTAAAGCCTGCTCTGTGCCAGGAACTGTGCTCAGAGCTGTACAAATACTGTATCATTTAATCTTTGTAACAGTCTTGGGCAGTAGGGCTATTATTATCCCCATTTTACAGTTGAAGGCACTGAGGCAGACAGCGGCTAAGTGATTTGTCCAGGCTCACATGGTTAGTAAATATCTAAGGCCATATTTGGACTCGTGACTCCTGGTCACTCCTGGTCTTGGTCCAGCTGCCTAACTGCCCCTAGAAAAGGGGTCAGTGAAATGAGTGTGTTTGATGAGATGACCAATAGTGACACATCATCCTTATTTGTTTTTCTGCCTTCTGATACTTTCTTCTCCTCCCTGGACTCCATGATCCCATGACACTTCCACTCCCCTTCTGGCTATTTCTCCCCCAGGATCCTACTCTGCTAATTGGGTCTTTCCCTAGAGTTGTCCAGGTCTAGAATATTTTCCTTCCTTGGCCCTGGGCTTCCTTCAAATGTCAGCTAAAATCGTGTCTCTTGCAAGATTGCTTCCGATTTAACCTCTATGTGTATGTAGATCTGGTTCTCTGTGTGTTGTTTCCTTCATTAGAACATAAACTCTTGAGGGGAAGGGCCACATTTCCACCTTTCTTTGTCTTCCCAGTGCATAGAACAGTACCTGGCACATAATAAGGGCTTAATTATGAACTGTTTAGTTCCTTTCCAACTGGACAGCTGGCAGAGTACAGTGATAAACCAGGAATAATATAAAGATATCCTAAGGCAGTGAAGCACCTGGGGGGAGGAATGGGAACAAATGAAGGAAGAGGACAGTGGAAATGAATGGGGAGACTGCTGAAATGAGAAGATAGCATCCTTTCGGGTACGTCTGGGGTCATTTTCTTCAGAGAGGCTATTTAGGGGAAACTGGACAGATAGGGAAATTTGCACTCATTTAACAAAATGTGGTCTTAGGATTATTGTACCCAATCATGATAATTCAATTTCTATAGTGTTTTGAGGTTTACAAAGCACTGTCTTTACAATCAGTCTTTGGCGTTAAGTAGTACCCATATTATTGTCATTTTACAGATAGAGAAATTGAGGCTCAGAGACTCTCCAAATGATTTGCTTGAAATCACATAGCTCATCAATGTCAGAACTGACATTCCTTTCTCCATGCAACTTTACAGATGAGTAAACTGAGGCAGACAGATTTCGTGCCTTGCCTGGGGTCACGCAGCTAGGAAGTGCCTGAAACAAGATTTGAACTCAGGGAGATGAGGCTGGCCCTTTATCCATTATGGCACCCCTTAGGGTCCCTCTCTAGATGTTAATGTAAAGAACAGATATTTTCTTAGAATGATGAGGTTCCCATGAGGTGATGGATAAGAAATGTTTCATGGTCAAAATGTATTATAAAGTAGGAGACATTATATCTAATTTGTCCCTTTATAGATTTTTTTGCCCCTAGCTTGGAGAGGAAAATATTCTTCTCCACCTTCTCTCAATGTTCCATCCTCCTCCCTCCCTTTTTTTAAATCAAAAGACTTGAGTCAGTAATGTAACAATCACTATGAAGTACTGAACCAAGTTAGTTAGAACCTAAAACACACAAAAAAGAATGTTAAACATTTTTTATGTAATTGGGAAAAATAAAATATTATATAAAAAAAGAATGTACTGAACCTACTTTCTGCAGCCTAGCTTGGGCTCTCATGCACATGTTCCAGAAAACATCGTTCCAGACTAGAACAATAATCCTCATCTAAGATGTATGCAATAATGTGCTGGAAACTTGCAGGAGAGAGAGCCAGTCATTAAATTTCCAGTGTTAGCATTTACACTGTGGAAATCAACAAATGCTACAAATCAGGGCTCATTTATCATTTTGTTGATTGTCCAGACTGAAGAAAATAATAGAGAAAATGTTGATAATCAAGATTAATATTAAAAGTTTATCACATATACAGATTTTTCCTTCAGAGAGCTGGTTGTTAAATATTTACCAGGATACTCCCTGGTTTTATGTGGATATATCTGTGGTGTGTGTGTATAAGAAACCTAAGGCTATCCATTTTCTAAAGGCAAGTTTTTGTGTGATTTTTCTATCTTTTTTCAATGAATTTGATGCTTTAATTATCTCTCTTCAACCTATTTTCCAGCAAAGTTGCTTTTGAAAGTAGATACCTTACAATCTTATTTTAATTTTTCAGCTTTTTGAGTTTGTTTCAATATTTCTTGTTGAATAATTGTCATTGAATCTATTGTTCTATTCTATTTTTCGAATCGTTTCCTACTATCTGTTGTAAGCCATTTATTCTTCACTTTCTCCAAAGTTCTAGTTGCATTTTTAAAAATTTAGTCTTTATTTTAGCTCTTCTAGAAGTCCTTGTAAAAAGATTTTTGCATAAACAAAGATCAGTACAATTACATTTAGAAGAAACAGTTAACTGGGGAAAATCTTTGAAGCAAAGTTCTCTGGTAAAGGTTTAATAGTTCTTTGAGTAGTTACTAGCATCTGTATTTACATCTTTGTTTTTTTTCTTAATGCATCATTATATCTCTATTGTATTTAGAGTTTTCTTCTATTTAATTCCATATCCAGCTTCAATGGATGCATTTGGACATTGCAATAGGTCCGGGTTCTGCTTCCCCCCCAACCTTCACCCTCACCCTACTTCCAAGCACTATTGTATGAGATAGGCAAACTCTGCCTCATGGGAGCCACTGAAGCCACACTTCTAGATGGTGTGGCTAGGATTAGGTCCCACTTTCTGTCCTGTTGATCCAATGCAACATATGGTTTGGGGGCTTTCTATTTCTCTTCTTGTTCAATCCCCAACTGGGAACTTCTTTTATTCTCTGCTATGGCCCCAACAGGCCCAGATTTGGAATCGTCTCAGCTGTATATGACAGGTGAGACAGCCTGGTAGACCAGGACAGTGGGAAAAGAGTGAGAAATTTTTGAGGCAGAACTGATAACATTTGGTAGCTGGTTAGGTGTAGGGATGAGATGAGAAGGAAGAATCAAAGATAGTCCTAAAATTTTAAGCCTGAGGGGTTATGACAGTGGTGTTGTTCCTCACAGAAGTGGGAAATCAGAAATGAGGAGTTGAGTTGTTAGGGAGAGAAGATGGATTCAGATGTAGACATGTCAAGTTTGAGGACCCTGCATGTAATGGGCTGAGGCTTGAGTTGATGCACTGAGGTCCCAAGCACATGAGGCTAAATAGTAATTGGACCATACTCTATTAATATATAAGCTTGGAGAAAGAATGGCCCCCACCCACTCTTTGTGCAAGTGCTGATGTGTTGTATAGGAAATGACGATTTTGGTGGGTGGAGGCAGGGGAGTGGAAAAGGAAGGGGAGGAGAGGTTTTTGGGATTGCCATTGCCACGGTTGGCTCGGCTCGCGTTGCTCTCTCTTAGCTGGCTTCCTGTCGCAACTGCCTATATTTGCTATTGCAATCTTTATTCACCTCTTCACTTCAATAAATATTGAAGATTTTTCCCTTAACCTGAATTCCTGACTCCGGCTGATTTTAAATACACGGTCATTACACCTGCAGAACAGAGATAGGCTGGATAGAGCTGCACGTCTAGCTCTTAGGATCAGAGGAAGCTCAGAGGTAAAGAGACACAATAGGGACATGATAAAGTCAAATGAGAGAATGGGAGTGGAAGATCAATTTGGTGTCTATGTTTAGACTTAGTCATCCCTAATCACTCAGAGGCAGGAGTGGGTAAGAAGTAGAAATTGCAGGAGGTCCAGGAAAATGTGCTGTCAAAAAGCAAAGAAAGAAGATATCGGGAAGGAGGTAGGGTGGTGAGACTGGAGGGTCACGGTGCAAAAAGAACGAGAAAAATTAGTTCAGAGGAAAAAGTCAATGGTAACCTCCAAGTGATCGATTTCACCGACTGACAAATAGAAGCCAGGTGAGTGGAATAGAAGGAAAGAGATAAAATCAATGAGCATAGGTTCCTCTTTCAAGATGTTCTGTTCAAGATAAGAAATAAATAGCACCATCAAATTGATTCATTTCTAGTTTGTACCACCTGCTTCCTGAAGGTTTGGAGGTGGCTTAATGAAAACACAGTAGAGGATAACATGAAACATCTTTGAGACCAGATGACTAGAAGAAAAGGCATGTGCTATCAAGGATGACTCATTGTTGGCACTTAATAGATATTTGCTAAGTTGATTTGATATGATACTTAAGCAATAAATTTGATGGCATGTTCTTAGCAGGTAAGACCAAAGGAAAAACTTATTGGGTTGTGGATTTTTTCATTTGCTTACAGGAGAATGTCTATACATTTTTCTGCGGTGGCAAACTGCTTCTTTATGTAAGTTGTATCATAAATTTTTTTGTAAAGATGGATCAAATACAAAAGAAAAGCACTATACTAAATAATAATAATAATAGTTAGCATTTGTGTAACTCTTATTATGTGTCATTAACTGTACTAATTGCCTTATAATTTTTATTCTCATTTCTGCTCATCTCTGGGATATAGGTACTAATATTATACCTATTTTATAGATGAAAGAATCAAAGCACACCGAGATTAAGAATCACACAGCTAGTAAATGTTTGAGGCTGAATTTGAATTCAGGTCTTCCTGATTCCAGGCCTGGACTCCAGCAACTCTACTCCCCAGCTCTCCCGTTAATGTCCTAATTAAGACATTATCAACAATATAAATTATTACTTATTTAGACAATTAGATGACTCAGCTATGTTATATTTACATCATACCTTTAACTTCTTAAAGTAAATATATGTACTCTATTGGTTCCACAACAAATCTGTAAGGCAAACAGGGCAGGTTTGATTAATTCTACTGGACAAGGAACAAACCTGAGGCTCACTTAGGCTAACTGATTTACCTAAGGCCACAAAGCAAGCTCATGACTATTTTTTAATGGAGTCAGAAAATGGAGTCTTTGAAAATCTAGATTTTTGCTTGGGTAAACCCACTAGCTGGCTGTTCTACAGAGTCTATAGAAGAAATCTAAGTAGAGCCATTGCCAGCATCTCATGTTCTTATTTTTTAAAAAATAAAAATGCTCCTAACTGCATTAGTTACAAATGTTTATAAAAACTATGCCTATGTCTTATCTCTTTGATGAATCTGACCTATACTTGATTATATAAGAAAACATCTCCCTAGGAGCCCTCTGAAGGAACAAGAAAGAGTAGAGGAGATGAGGAGAAAAAACAGCTGATGGTAACAAGCTCAGTAGGGACTAGAAAAGAAAAAAAATAATTGTTAATAAAAAATAAATTTTCACCTAAAATGACAAAATGAAAATGTAAAACAACTGTATAAAAATGGTAGGATTTGCTTCCATTATGAGTATAATAGAAAAATAATACAAATGTCATCGGGGTTAAGATTGGGTTAAATTGAAAAGAAATTCAGTTTTGGAAAATGGCAGAACTGAGCTCCAATATAAAGCATTTATTGAAGAACTGCAAATATGAGGGAAATGTCATAATTTTGGCCGGTCATTTTTCAGTGAACTACAGTGGTCTTTGTGTTCATGATACTTCTCTTGTCTCCAGACTCTTCTGGGAAGACACTTTGATGAAGATAGCGATATTCTTTGTTAGCCACTTCCTACATGAAGCAATTTGGGGAGAATGTTGGGTCACTCCTACAGAGATTCTGGATATCATTGAGGGCGAGGAGCCATGTTAGTGACAAGAGCATTGGAGAAGATATCAGGAAATCTAGGTTCAAAAAGGACCCTGCCATTTGTGCTAGTATCTTACTCTGACTATTTCTTCATCTGTCAAATGAAAGGACTACAAACCCCGGGGTCTCTTTTATTCCTAAACTGATGACCCTATGCCTGCTGGAGTATTGTTTGTGGAGGGAGAGAAATGGGGACCATGAAAGGAAGGAGGAGTGCATCATCTTAACTCCAGCCCCACCTACCCTGGGCATAAAAACCATTTCTCAGAATTCCCCGGGGACTAAAAGAATGCTCACTCTGAGAACAATTATACTGGTAATTTATTCTAGTCGGTGTATGTGCTGGAGTGAGACAGAGACAGAGGAAGAAGGGATCAAGTCCTGCCTCAGACATGTGATGACTAGGAGGCCATGGGTGAGTCCTTTGGTTCTCAGCACTTGAGGCACTCTCTATCATCATGAATTATGAATGATTTACATCAGTGAAAGGTGTTCCCACAGAAGGAGTTACTTACCTGGATGTATCCTGATGACATAATAGATTAAGAACAATATAGGGATGTTTGACCTGTGAGATATATAATTATATGGTATATACGTATTTATTTGTTAATGAATTGCTAGAGGAATATACTAAGATCCTATATTTTCTTTCCTTCTTTCTTTCTTTCCTTCTTTCCTATGCTAAAATCCTATATCTTCTTTTCTTCCTTCCTTCCTGAACTAAAATCCTATATTTTCTTTCCTTCTTTCTTTCTTTCCTTCTTTCCTATTCTAAAATCCTTTTTTCTTCCTTTCTTCCTTCCTTCCTTCCTTCCTTCCTTCCTTCCTTCCTTCCTTCCTTCCTTCCTTCCTTCCTTCCTTCCTTGCTTCCTTTCTTCCTTCTTTCCTTCCTTCCTTCTTCTTTTTTTTTCTAAGGCAATTGGGGTTAAGTGACTTGCCCAGGGTCACAGAGCAAGGAAGTGTTAAGTGTTTGAGACCAGATTTGAACTCAGGCTTTCCTGACTGGCTGGTGCTCTATCCACTGCGCACCTAGCTGCCCCTAAAATCCTATATTTTCATAATTTCAAAGCCTGCCCTATCACTGTAATCCATGGCTTTGTGCACATACACACACACACACACACACACACACACACACACACACCCCATCCCAGGACTCTGAGGTCACAGAGACTGAGGGAAGAGCTGATCCCAAGAATCAACTTCTCTCTCTCTCTGGTTCTTGACTCTTGTGACCAGAGTCTTTCCAAAGAGAATAGTTCACTGTGGAACAGGGGCATGTAGAAGGAGCTGAGCACTGTCAGAAGGGAGAGAAGCCCACGTGGAAAACTGCAGTTATGGATCCAAGCTGCACAAGGACATAAGAAAGCAATGTGGTACTTCAGGGTATTTTGAGGAAGGAAATGAGGAGTATAAAGTCACCAACTTTAGATGTCAGAAGGCCAGACATCAAGCCATTTCCACCTGAACCAAAGGATCAGGGAAGATTCCTTACTAGCTAACTAGTCTAACCAGCCTGGAAGTGGATTAGGAGAATGATAGTGGATTTCCTAGAGCACCTCACAGTTTAAAAAGCACATTTTACCTGTTATCTCATGTGATCTTCACCACAATCTTGAGGGCTAGATAGAGCAGGCATCAACATTTCCACTTTATAAATAAAGAAATTGAGGAAGAAATTGAGAAAGTGATTTTTCCATACCTTAAACCAAGATTCAGAGACAAGTACCCAAATTCAACATCCAGCACTAAAGATAAGGGTAGAGTTTATATAATATTAAATGCTGTGCAAGACTGGAACCTCCTCTATCTATCTCTAATTTATTTAGGTGATAATAATTTGTGCTCTGAGGCCATTCATACTGTAGAAAGGATTTGGAAGAGGGGGTGAGCTCTAAGCGTTTGCACCCAATGTCATAATCTAAAAAACAAGGGTGGGCCCACTTTGTCCCTGGTGGTAGCAGTTGATAAAATTAAGACATAGAGCCAGAAGGAATGTAGGATTTTTCTCCCCTCTCCATGATTTTATTCTAATCACCTACCACATCTGGAAGAAACTGTCTCTCTCTTTCCACTTCCTGGAATCCCTCTCTTCCTTTAAGATGCTGCTTAGCTCAAGTACCATCTTCATCCTCTTCTTCATCTTCTCATCATCCCCAAAAATTGTGAGTGTTCTTACTCTTCAAATTATATATATATATAATATATATATATATATATATATATATATATATATGGTTTTATGTCCTCATACATAGTTAATTTTTGTGTATATATATATGTATAATTGTGTACATATGTATAATTTTGTATGGGGAAAGCTGCAATAATTCCATGAGAAAAGAGTCCTTTGGAAAACACTTGTTCTAGACTTAAATATAAATATAATACTGCGTGCCAGTAGGGTAAATTAAATTGAAATAGGATAGAATCAACATAAACCACTCAAGTAATTCACAGCACAAGAAATAGTGGGAAAAAGCCAAATAGTTACTGGTGTCTACCAAGTTATATCAAACGATAGCACAGACAATGATAGATGTAAGAACATAAAAATGAGAAAAAAACAGTTAATGCTTTAGATATATGTGTCTAGAAAATTTGCATCAACTGCTTTGAATTCAGGTGTGCTAATCATTGTTGCCTTCAATTCGA